>NW_003805166.1:0-9599 GCF_000255335.2 Galendromus occidentalis | reverse complement strand
CAATGTCGAGAAGTGTCTCAAGCTGGGCTGCATCCAAATGCTTCGTCAGGCAATCCGCGGCGTTCGAATTAGTTGGACAATAATCAACGTCGATATCTTGATTTTGAAGTCGTTCTCTGATATGAAAATATCTCACCTCGATATGCTTCGCTTTTCTAAACTGCTGGGAGGAACTGATTAAGCGAAGCGTTGATTGATTGTCCACGAGCACTTTTGGCTTCACTTGAAAATCTAAGTCAGCTAGGAGGCGAGCGGTCCAGAGAGCGGACTTACAAGTTTCTGACGCCGCGATAAGTTCTGCTTCCATGCTGGAAAGCGTAACACAGCCTTGGCGTAGGCTGGTCCACCCAACCGCTCCGCCCTCAAATCTGAGAAGAGAGCCGGTGGTGCTCCGTCTGGTGCTCTCGTCGCCGGCGTAGTCTGAGTCACTAAAACAATCCAGCTCGGGTGAATCGCTACTTGTGTAGAGCAGCCCGTTCTTCTGGGTGCTTTTGAGATACCTCAGAACACGGAGTCCTTGTTTCCTGAGCAGTGCCGTGGGCCGGTCAAGAAACCTCGACAAGAAGCCAACGGCGTAGGCAATGTCTAATCTCGTTGCAATGGCGAGGTACATGAGACCTCCGATTAGAGCTCTGTACGGGAGACTAGTGTCGACTTCTCCTTCATGAGCAGATTTCGAGTTGTAATCAAAAGGAGTGATTGCTGGCTTGCAATCAGTCATGCCAAATCGCTCAAGTAAATCGGAAATATACTTGAATTGGTCGACTCGAGTCTCACGGCGATCTTCTGACACTTGGATTTGAAGACCAAGGAAATTCTTGAGGGGATTAGGAGTCAACTCAAAGGTCTCACCGAGGACTGCGAGGAAGTGATCGGCATCTTCCTTTCGTGACACAGACAGCATACCGTCATCGACGTAGAGAGCCACGTAGATGCAATGCGGGCCGTTGGAGTAGAAGAGGCAGTGGTCCGAGCTACTCTGCCTCAGGCTCATTTCCAGGAAACACTTTTTAATTTTTGTGTGAAACTCTTCAGGTGCTTGCTTGAGACCATAATAGGCCTTGAGGAGCCTGCATACGCGGCCGATGCCATCATCAAAGCCTTCCGGCTGTGGGGTGTAAATTTCCTCTTTCAAATCTGAATGGAGAAAGGCAGTTGATACATCGAACTGGTAGAGGTGCATCGCCTTGACGGCTGAGATAGCCAGAACAAGGCGTATCGTATCGAAAGGGGCAACGGGCGAATAGACTTCAGAATAGTCTCGGCCGAAGACTTGAGAACAGCCCTTGATTACCTAGCGAGCCTTTCGACGAATCACCTCTCCAGCCTCGTTCTCCTTTTCCTTGAAAATCCACATGTTACCAATGGTGTGTCTGCCTCTTGGCAGGTGCGTTAGCTCCCAAACGTTGTGGTGCTCCATCGAGGCCTTTTCCTCGGCCACGGAGCTCAAAGAGAACCACGGAGCTCAAAGCGAAATCTCGAAGCTACAAGACATTTGTTACCGAGTGCAATGAAGCCTACTTCGATGAGTTGTTCAGTGAAGAGCTGTGGGATGACGGAACCTTCGTGAAGGAATACATCGTTGAGCCCCATCCCAACTCGATTCACTGTACGTTCCCGCAGAGGGGGTAGCAAGCAGTACTGCCCCCCGAAGCGTACCTCCGATCTCCGACTTCCGTCTCACCGTTCAAATACCACCACGAACACTCAACCACAATGCCCTCAATATCTTCGTTGTATTTACTTCAATGCCCGTTCCGCTGCTAAGAGAGGCGCCATTGATGCGCTCTCGAAGTATTGCACTCAATGCAACATCGATCTCGTTTTAATGACCGAAAGTTGGTTCTCGGACTCTGTTCGGGATGCTTAGCTCTCGCTTGGATCAAGGTTTCGCGTATGGCGTCTCGACAGAAAAACCCGCGGGGTGGAACCTGCAACCTAACGCGCAAACACTTGGCCGTCACCGCTGTTCAGATCTCGCATCCCGGTGAGCATGTTTCGATTGACATCCACTTCCAGGTCGGAGCTATTCGAATTGCTTGCGTCTACGTTTCCAACGCGGGCACTTCAGCCGAACGCCTCGCTCGAACTCGCGATTGTGCAGGAGCGATCACCTATATTTGTTCAGCTGATCTTCCAGTTATTGTCACCGGCGATTTTATATTCCCATCGATCACTTGGTCTCGTTCCGAAGATTTCTCCGAACTGTCTAACTAAGGAGGCCACATTCATTGACTGCTGCGAGACTAACAATTTGATTCAGATGGTCGATTTCCCAACCCATGTGTCCGGCGGTCTTCTCGATCTTCTGCTCACCACAAGCCCCGAGATTATCCCGGAGCTCGTTTCCGTTGACTCTCCGATCGTATCGGACGACCAGGGAATTGCCTTCAGCATCATCTTCTCGTCACCTCCCGAACCACCGGAGACGGATAAACTCGATTTCAGAAACATGAACCGGGAGGCCATCGCAGCTCATCTCGACGTTGTAAATTGGCGACACCTGTTCGCTCCCTGCCGGAACGTTGATGAGATGTACTCGCGTTTCGTTGACTGCTGCTCGTTTCTGATCAACGAATTTACGCCGATAGTCAAGACCTCCCCCGGTCTCGCAGATCTAGACCGTTCCATAGCCCGACTCGAAGATAGGCTATCGAATGGCTGTGCAGACTCAGAGGCGGTGTCCAAACGTTCGAAGAGGAGCGTACTCAGGAGACGATCTATCATCGAAATCGGTCTTGACTTCAAAAACGTCCGTTCATTCTACAACTATTCTAATTCCCGGCTCAGGGGCTTCGAATCCGTCCCCACGTTGAAGAGCCAGACTGCTACTTTTCAGACGCCGGGCGAAAAGGCAG
This sequence comes from Galendromus occidentalis, assembly GCF_000255335.2. Lineage (NCBI taxonomy): Eukaryota > Metazoa > Arthropoda > Arachnida > Mesostigmata > Phytoseiidae > Galendromus > Galendromus occidentalis. Next base: position 6,741 of record NW_003805166.1, on the reverse strand, counting down.
ACTATCTGGCGAGTCAATTTGCGAACATTTTCAACGTGTGTTGAGGCTACCCGATACCGTAATACTATTCACGGAGGATATTGTTCAGGAGCAGCTTGCCGCCTTACCATCGAAGTATTCCTACACACCGGATCGTATACCTCCCATATTTTTGAAGACCTTTCGATTCTTTGTTTGTGAAACACTTGCTCTGGTGTTCCAGCGATCCTACGAGGATGGTGTTGTTCCTTCCTTGTTTCGTAGAGGGATCCTTACAGCGGTCCACAAGGGAGGAGCAAAGGATGACGCATCGAATTACCGTCCTGTAACACAATGTTCTATTGCGTGCGCGATCTTCGAGAAAATTGTTTCGTCGCACCTCACCCGCTAATTACGACAGAATCATCTTCTCGATCCGAATCAACATGGATTTGTGCCACGAAAGTCTACGTGCACTCAGCTTCTCGCCATGACGCAGAGCTACGCTCAGTCCATCAACAAGGGTGTGCCCTATAGTAACGACTCTTCGTTATCTCCAATTGTTTATTCTACTGAATCAAGCTCTCTTATATACCCTCACACCCCCGGACTTTTGATCCAATCCCTCCTGGGATTGAGCGTAAAATGGGAATCATTCGGACACTTCTTGGAAAACTTCAATCCAACGGGGCCGAGATTCTCGAAGGGGGACCCCACTCGGACTGTAGTGTAAGGTCATTCCGGCCTCCGATTTTCTTGACGTCCTACACCAGCACTCAATTTCTACGGTGCCAGACTGAGCGACTCGCAGCTTTGAGCAGTGCCTTGTCTCGGACAGAGACGGGATCCTTGAATTATGAAGTTCTCCAACAACTCTCCATGAATGAATCTGCGTGACTCACAGATCTGTAGGCATAGATCCGGACGGTGACCTAGCCATTCTCCAAATCGACTGCGCCAGTAACGACTCTTCCTTTTCTCCAATTGTTTATTCTACTGAATCGTGCTCTCTTATATACCCTCACACCTATCAGGCCGTTTACTTCGATCTGAAATCCGCGTTTGATAAAGTTGACCACGCCATCCTTCTTGAGAAGATGTCCGGTATGGGCATTCACACAAAAACCATCGAATGGTGCCGCGGCTAGCTCGCCGACCGCTCGTTCAGAGTTCGTGTGGAAGACCAGCTGTCAGCCCCGTTTTCCGCGTCATCTGGTGTTCCACAGGGGGGTTCTCTCTCCCCTCTTCTCTGGGTGATATTCGTGTTGGACATTTCCCTCTACCTGCCCCCGTCCCTTGGTTTCCTCCTTTACGCTTATGATCTCAAGATATTCGGCCCTACACTCGATTCGCACGAATGTTCCACTATACAGGCCGGAATGGACGGGGTGGAGCGTTGGTGCGCCGATAACCGCATGCTCCTGTCTGCTTCAAAGTGTGCAGTGTTTGCTAAACCAGACCAATCTCCCAGAGAAATAGCTACGCGATTGGAACACAACAGCTCCCGACAGTCAGCTCAAATCGTGACCTTCGAGTCGTCATCTCAGCTGATCTTAATTTCGACGAACACATCGATATCATTGTTAAATCTTCTCGAGTCCTAGTCAACTCAATATTTCGCTGTTTTATAGTTAAGCGCCCGGAATTTCACATCCGATTGTATCAGGCGTTAATTGTTTCGAAGTTCTTGTCCTGTTGCCCCGTAAGGCTCCCATACAAAGCGAGGCACATCAGCAGAATTGAATCTGTGCAGAAATGTTTTGTCCGAAGACTGCACATACGGTGCTCGCTTAGCCACGGGACTCTTGTTTCACTGCCTCTCACGTCGTTACTGACTGAGCGGGACACTCGGGCACTCAAACGAATTGTGCTTCTTGAGGACACGGATCACTTCTTTGACATCGTACAAAATTGTTTACGTGGTCAGTGCACGGTCCGAACCAAATCCATTGCCAAGACCGATCTCATCAACAACGTGTTCTCTTGGAGAATTTGCTCAAAGATCAATAGCGGACTCATATCGAAAGATCTACTCTTATCTACCTTTTCAATAAAGAGCTTTGAATTGAATTGAATGGCCTTTAGCCAGTCTTCCCTGTAAGGCGAGCTATACAGATCATTCACACATGTCGGCGCGTCCGCCGGTCTTTTCACACTAGTGCATACATTACTTTCCGTACTTATCGACACTTCCGCCATACCAGCCTGGTACCTGCCAGGCGGTTTCAACTTATGATAGAGCGGTCTCTCAATCGACGTCCTTCCATGACTGTCGATGAATCATTTCTACGCGCTTCGAGACGATCCGGCGACCGACATCTCTCCGGAGTTGTCGGCTGGTTCTCGCTGAGCATCTTCTGTCGATACCCTCTCCGATCCTTCAGCGGCCGTTTCGGCGTCGCCGGGCGGAGTTTCTTCCTCATCTTCAGCTGTGCCTTCGCCGGGGGTGTCTTCGTTTGAATTTTCTCGATCATCGTCGAGAGGGGGAGATTTCTTAATCTCAACATCCTTGCTTATGATTTTTTTTTGGAGCCTTAAAATTCAGAAACTGCGGAGTTACGGATTATCCGAACTGCATCACTGGGTTCTTAATTTACGGCAAAGTCTCCAGGTGCAATCGTTCGCGAGGCAGATCTATCATCCGATCTCTACACTTGATTTTCCACATACCCCGGATTCGGCACGAAAGCGTAAAAATAAGCGCGAATTATGGCATTGTCCGTCAGTCTTTCGAAGGGAATTCTATAAGGCGAGGTCGGCGAGTGAGAGCCCGACAGAAGGCAGCAGACATACATATAAGAGCGAGAACCTAAGGGCTCCTGATTATTCGATGAAAACTGCCAAAATCGAGATCAAGTCGGGCTTCGATCATGATTATGATTTGCTGGGGTGGACAACGAAGGTTTCCCAGAAAACCAAGTAGTTCTCCTGACTTGAGGCGAATCGAGCTTATCGACGATAGATGAGACCCTTTGCAGGGAGCTCCTGGCGACAGAAGCGGCACGACGAAGTACCTTAAAGCTCAGCGAGTGCGCGTGTCAACAGATTTAGGCTGTCATCGGGAGGATCTCTTCATGGGGCGACTCATCAAGAGTCGACTTCGGCTCCGGCTCCGAAGGTCGCCGTGGTCAGAAGAGCTGCGGTCGCGATCGAATCCGGTACGGTGGGATCTGAATTCCATCATGATGACGAAATCATGCGATATTCTTACCACACTGCTGCAGTGGAACGCAAACTCAGCGATTCCGGCGTGTCTTCCTCGAAAACTTGTACCGCCATGCTTGTAACATGGATGAGAGGCTCCGCTTCCTGCGACATTTGAAGATTGTCAAGGCCTCCATTGCACAACACTCGGCTGATGTTCCCCTGATGGGGACACAAATGTAATTTCAAGAAGCTAAACTCAGCTCAATCATAACTTATGATTACTTATCATATGGACGTCCGCGTCCCCTACACGTCAAAAGCAAGGCTCAAACTTAACCGCGTTCCCTGGATGATGACGACCACGCGCTATAGGTCGAAGTGAAGACACAAAACATTCACCAATCGTCGTAGCTTAGCGGATTCGTCGAGGAAGCCGCAGTGAGGGTCCGAAAGGACTTCCTACTTCGGCAGGCCAAGGACTACAATTGGTATATAGGTGTGGCTTTCGATTCTAGATTCGTGAAGCGGAAAAACTCGCGAAACTCGATAGCTGGCGCAGTTTTCGGTGATTATGCCGACGGGATTCAGAAGGGGTATCGATGCCTTCGAACCACGAAAACCATCTCTCGTAGAATGATTGAATATCGCAGCCCCGCCGGGCAATCAGTGGGCTCTAACCGAGCTTTCATGAAAACTAACCCAATTCCATCCTACAGTGGGCCGATAGAGGGATAGGTCTATTTGCCATGATTTGACACCTCGGCAAGCCGACCGCTTGCCGGAAAAATCGTCAATTAACGTTTTCACGTGAATCTACGGTAATGTCATTGACATTACCTAGCTTCTTGCCTTTTGCCTGCGGGAGTCGCGGCAGTAGCGGAGTCAGGCATGTTCAATCGTCCGCAGATTGACGTCCCATGCGAAGGGCTCTCCGTCCAGGACTGAGGGCAGAATGGTTTTCCATGGGATGAAATTCTTCCCATCTGGTGCCAGGATGATACTGCTTGCTACTCGTGGTCCTGGGCCGCAAACGATCGGCTCATTGGCCGAGACTTGTTGCCTCGGTTGATTCGCTTCTTCTTCTTCGCCTGCATCTACGTAGCCGTGAGGGGCTCTGTAGTCTCGAGAGGTGGGCATCGTTGATTTACTCTTGCACTTAGAGAATTTGCACTAGAACACGGTGCACTATCGTGCTGATAACGTGACGAATTCAATGTCCACTTATCGGTACCTCGGCTAGCGAACACACTGGGTAACTGGCGAACGTTCCTCCTGACGGGGATTCTTTATTCCATCCTTATATAGTGATCAAGTGAAAAGGGTTACATTGTAACAACTGCTCAGGGTTAGCTTATTGTCCAGATACTGAGGGTTACAGAAGAACACTGACAATGAAGCGTGCGGAAGGGTTGAGAAAATACTTAGGGACGTTCCGCTCGGGTGAATTCATTGATTCTAGCCACAGGGATTTCTGGGCGCATACTAGACTGAAGACTCAATATATTTCATCAAGAACTCACTCCCGTTTTCCGTACGTAGCCGGTCGAGGTCCCGATGGAACTTGTTTCGGAACCATCGAGTGTATTGTCAGATGGCTTCTGCTGCTCGCTCCTTTGTTTTAATGAAGTACACTCGTCGGAAACGACTGGAGTCGTCTATCAGGCACATGGAGCGATTGAAACCGGTCAGAGATCGTTGGGCTGGCGAGCATAGGTCGCCATGGATGTTTCCGGGTCTTTTGGCTCCGCAGTCTGCAGGTTCGGTTCGGTACGTGCTCCGATGCTGTTTTCCTTGTAGACATGATTCACAGTTGAAGAAGTCATCTGAGTATTCGATTCCTTCACGGTCCTGGGTTTCCTTGATTTTTCGTTTATTTAAGTGCGCTAGAGCGTCGTGAGCGGCTTTCAAGCTTACCATGGCTTTGGTACTATAGCTCACAGTCTGCAGACATTTTGGCTCACTTTTGTCGATGTTGAGGACGTATAGTCCTTCCTTACATTCGGCTATCGCTCTTGCTCGACCGGTGGAGATGGGGGTCCTCTCGGGGTTCATTGTGATTTTGTAGCCACTTTACGTCAATTCGCTGACGGAGATAAGGTTCGTATTAATTTCAGGAACATATAGGGCGTCACAGAGTTTGATGATCACACACCTGTTTCCTCGGTGAATAAACAGCAAGGCGTCACCATACCCTTGTGCCTTAAGGGTATTGTTATTGCCAAGTCTGACTTCTCGAGATGTCATCGTGGTTTTGGTCAGGTTTGTCCTCGCCATGAGCACAGTTACATCGTTGATGTCACCGCTCTCGTTCCTCAGACGAGCGGCCTCGCTCCTGATGAGACCAAGTAGAGTCTCCAGGGTTTTGTCTTCGGAGGATCTAGTGGTCCAAGCTTGCTCAAATGAGGACCACGAGCTTGGCAAGGCACTCACCATCTTGCAGATTAGAACTTGTGGGTCTAACACCAAACCGACCTCAACAAGTCCGAATGTTGACCTCTGGTATCGTAGAATGTTTCCGGTGGCGCTTTGAGCCTCAACGTACTCGTAGTTCAGCCATACATCGAGGGCCTGTTCCTTGAAGACTCCATCGTTGCGGTTGAAATGTTTCTTGATACTTTCCCACATAATTACAGCACTCACGGTGGCTGATTCTCCGTAGAACAGTTCGAGGATGATATTTGGATGAACGATGTTGATGAAGACGGTCCTGGCGTTGCGATTTCTGGTATCATATTCTGCAAGTATAGCTGGATCCTTGTCCGGCTTGATCTCTTCGTTCACTATCTGCCACGCGTAGGTCTCCGCTTGGAGGAGTCCGGGAGCCATTAGTTTTTTGAGGCAGTTTTTGCCATCCTCCCGGAGGACCATGGCAGGGTTGAAGCGGATCTTCGGAGTATCGCTCCCATCGAGGTTCAGCGTGATCGCGGTGTCGCGCTGCATCATTCAAGAGTATTACAAACTTCTCGACTCACCCCGGTGATGATAAACTCGACTGTGGAGTTTCCTGTAGAGTTCACTCGTGCTGATAACGAATGTTGGGAATCCGCGAGGATCCTGAGCATAGGCTCACTGAGAAAGGTACTCGTGGTGATTATCACCATTATTATCACCATCGGAGGCTCCAAAGCCTTCTTCGAGTACTACCGAGACTGCGACAAGGCCTGCCAACAGAGACGCCGTACTTGAGGGACCGAGCAGACAGACAGTGGTTTCTTGTCCACTTGTTTCGAGGCCTGCACTCTGCTTTCATCGCCCAGGATGGTTTGCATCACACCCGACAGGGTAATTGGCGGACATTTTCTCTGGGACGCATGTAGGTAGTCGGTGGCTCCACACCACAACGACACCGGCTCCCAGCACCACGCCTGTTCCAACATCCTCGACAACCGCACCAACATCGGAAACTCCCACCGGTCGGCCTACCACGAAAATGCCAAGCACCACAAGGGTATCGACACCAACGCCGGTGCCTTCAAGCGGAGACCTCAAAAATGGTGGTTTTCAACTGGATTTCTATGCTCAATCATTACTGCTTTAAGCGGAGTGATCTACTTTCTAGCTATGAGGCTGAAACGCCTGGGCTACCAAGAGATCGAATTGAGAGTTAGGCCACTAAACGGATTGGAGGATGAAGAG
>NW_003805165.1:0-10429 GCF_000255335.2 Galendromus occidentalis | reverse complement strand
CTGCGATCCCATCCAAGGGTGCTCCACAATCCTGTCGGGTTTTGCCCGACAGCCTAATACTTGCAACTTGCAAGGGATCGCGCAAAGCAATTTAGGACAGGGGCGTATCGGAGACTGCTTCTAGGTAGGGGCCAGATCCGATTTTCCACGGGGCTGAGAATGTAGAGTCGTCATCCGCGCTTGGTACTCCAGCAAGAATCAAGAACAGAAAAGTTTGTAGATGCTGGAGCTCCACCAGCCCCGTGGTGGGTGAGTCACTGGTCCCAGGGTCGGTCGACTCCCTTTCATCCGGAATCCGAATTTCAAAGTCTCGGGTTAAGAACGAGGAACGAGCAATCTGATTCCTAAACTCATTCCTATTCCAGCCGCGAAATGGACGATGGAGGTCTCCGCGATGAAGATTGGGGGTTCGGAAACGGTATTGAAAGAGAGTTCCCGAAGCATCGCGCCAGCGGAGCGGGAATCGAATCCGAGAGTGATAAGGAAGATCAAGATTTTCGCGCTCGGGTGTTTGAGTCTACCCGAAATGTTTCCGGTAGGTAACATTCCGCGATCCTTGTCCTTGCTCCGAGCCGCAAGCTCGGGACCGGGGTTTCAGTTGACGCTCACCGGTCAGCAAGTCAGGAACGCGCAAGCCAAGAGTTTTGAATGGATGAAACCTTCATCTCATTTATCATGATGGAAGTTCAGGCATTCATCATTAATCACGCTCAATCAATTCATTATTAGATGGTGAAATTGAGGGGTGCAACGATCGATTCTGTTCGGGGACCGAGAGAAACCGAAAATTCAATGATCATTAATCTATCGTTCCATCAATCTATGTGCGCAAAAAAAAAAAGAAGAAGTGATGGAGGTTATAAATGCCTGAACTTCCAAGCTCTGATAATTGAAATTGATAGTACAATGCGAACTTCCCAGAGGTCGAATCTCCGGCATCGACGGAAACGGAGACCGCTTCTGAAACTTCTGAAGGACGCAATTCGTATTCCTCTCGGCATCGAGGACAGGGTAAGCATGGGTTTCGGTCTCACCACGAAATTGAGATAGGCAAAGGGCATGATCATGATTCGTCATCAATGATGTAAGTCCTTAGTTGTTGGATAAGTTTTTCAACGGTGATTCCACGGCAGTCCGACGAGGAGTAATCTCGTGACCGAAGCTTCCGCGGAAGGAATCTTCAGAAAATTCCTCCCGTCAAGAAATATTTCCGCGAGGAATTTTGAGCCGTCAATTTTGAGGTCGTCCCCGAGTTCCCGAATAGCGCACACGACTGCTCGGTTCGCGTCAAGCAACATCATCCAAAACGCTAGGACGTATCCAGGTAGTTTATTCCGGCCGTCGGGTAGCCGAGTGCGCAGGGCGGTCTACAAATCATATGCAGATCAGCAATTCACTCCGTGGAACGGCAACCTCCACTCGGTGAAACGACGTATCCTCGTGCGGGAGGTCGCTAGTTCGAATCCCCCGGACGAGATGCGGTTCCGCGGGGCAAGGCGAAACGGGGAGCCCTGTATTCGGTCATTGGTCAAGAAGTCCGGCAATAGAGACCCCGAAATCGCATATCTGGGATGTGGAATAATATTCGAACTTTTCAGAGATCGAACCTCAGGCATCAGCGGAGACTTCTGCTCCTTTTGAAGGAGGCGACGTGCATCTCTCCGGAAATTCAGGTGGGTTCCATTTCCATTCTGGTCGCGCAATCATGATTCATGATATTCCCGCATCATCATCACACCGCCCTTGCTCGGCATGTCGAATTCATGGCGGTGCGGTAGGAGGTGAAGAGCGGGTTATCACTGAAACTTTTCAGAGCCTGAACTTAACATATCGAGGTATTCTTCTGAGTCGCTCAACCCAGGAAAACGTCCGCGGCGGAGACAGCCTCGAAGTAGGTTCCAATGTCACAACTTATGAGTCATAACGAATCGCGACGCTCAAAGCTCATGCGAACCCTCATGTCTCATGGAGCCCGAGGGCATTGTCATTTGGGACGTTGTCACGGCTCGGCAATCCGAGCCGAGCTTTCCGGTTTTTTCTGCATGCCCTGGCGATTTTCTACGCTGAAATTCCTACGAAATTGTAGTACCGCCACATGATTTTCGAGTTCTCCTACGGAGCACGTTGGTCTGCCCACAGCAAGACGCGAGACCTTTATCCATAAAGATATTATCGATCGACGGGAAGTGAGCAGGCTCTTCTGGAAAATTTTCAGAGGGCGACGAGCTCCGTTCCTCTGATTGGGAAGATGATTCCGAAGACGAGGAAGCATCCAGACAGGCGAAGAGTAAGTATTTCAGATTCAGAATCCACGTTTCTAACCTCCACGACTCACGCTCGTGGCTGTCATATCTAAAACATGGCATGTCACATCAGAGGCAAGATGGAGAGAGCCAGGAAAGTCTTGGGCACAATTGGAATCCCCTGGCCAGGAAATTCATCCGTTTGTGCTCGGCAGTGACCTTAGTCAACGCTTGCTTAGGTATCGATCCCCCGTCAGCAGCTGGCGTACCAGGAGGTAGAGACTTTTGACGCGCTTGAGATCCAGAGTTGGCTCGAAAGTTCTTCATTTCTGCCACTCGGCTTGCCGGATTACTGCCGGAGTGAGATCCGCGCCTGTGGATATTTACCTCGCTTTCGAAACCAAGTCATTGGGCCCCCGTGCCCCAGCTCCATCGACGTCGGGCTCTCGCGATTGAGCCTCCACATCTTTGGCTATACCGGCTTCTGATAGCGCGACAGTCATCTGAACTCCTCATTTTTCTCTCTCAAGGGCGAAAAGTAAGAAATCAATTCGAGGAGCCGGAGAACGGAAAGGCGAAATGTAAGACCTGCAGGGAGAAGTACGTTTCCTACGCGCACAGTAGCACTACTGCTATGCGACGACATCTCGAATCCGCCAGCCATCGGAACGCCTGCAGGGTGAAGGCTGGAGCTGGGCCTAGACCCGCTCGTGAGGCGCGGAGGGTTGGAATCAGGAAGCGTCTCCAATGTAATTGTTACACCGTCAAGCGCACTCCCGAGCTGAAGAAGTGGCTTGTGGCTTCATACGCAAATGTGTGCCACATTCCTCTGGAAACACTCTCACATCCGGCCTTTCGTGTACATTTCTGGTTGAGCAATCTGGGGACTATTAACTCAAAGCTCGCTCGCAAGATCACCGATGATGAATACGAGCGAATCCGGAATCTCCTTGTGACGGAATTCGCGGAGTTGAAGAAGAAAGGAGCGATCTTCACATTAGTCGCCGATGAGTGGGAATGGAATAATAAGCGATTCCTCGGAGTCGTTCTCCGTTCCACGGAAGTAATACCGAGTATGAGTTCGAAGTCAATGGAGCTCTTTGTGCGTTTCAAGGAAGCGGCTACTGCTTCGACCTTGCTCGAGGCTATGAAGAGAGCACTCCTACTTCTCGAGCTGACAATCCAAGATATACGTGGCATGACAACAGACGCCGCTTCTGCGATGGTAAAAGTCGCAAAGCTCATCGAGGTCGAGAACGCACCGAGGGTATTCTTGCATCAGCGATGCTTTGCTCACGGAATCCACCTAGCCGTGCTCGAAGCGCTCAAGGGGAGCTCTCAAAGCGACCCAAATGCACATGCAGATGCAAGCCAGAGGGATACCATATTCTTGGATGTGTATGGCGAAGGTGACTACCCTGTAGAAGAAAGCGGAGTCAATCCCACGCAGGGGGCAGGCCAAGGTATTGAAATCAATGACTCCTCGAACCTTCTGCAAGTCATCAAGAAAGTTCGCTGCATCTCCAAGGCTTTTAAAGCAAGCGGAAAGAAAGGCGATGATCTTGAACGTATATGCCGACGCCTGAACCCAGGGTCTAAAGTCCTACAGCTCCTGCCGGACGTTACCATAAGGTGTGCTCTTGATCTTACCCAATGCGAACGACACGAGAATAGCTCTTCGATGCCGTGGGTCGTGGGTTGGTGATCTAACACAGGCGGGATGTAATCTCCGCATTTCTCATACGGAAGCGAAAGTTTCACCCGCGCGATATTTTCACCGTGAACCGACCCTTCGTTCGCCGATCCTCTCCATGTAGTTCGTAGATACCTAGGCTTCTAAGTCGGAGGTGACTTCCGCAATCCACTACGAAGTCGATCTCTCGATCTTTAGGCCTAACTCACGAATCGATACGTGCGCATTAACTTCTCTCCCTAATCGTGCTCCTGTACGCGCAGATGGAACAGCACCGTCCGTATGCTGGTACAATTTGTGAAACTGGAAAAGGCACTCGAAGCCTACTATGAAGAACGAAGAGAAAGCTTCCCCTTGACAAGAGAGGAGTTGAACTCCATCAACAGCATCACACCTGCCCTTGAGTGTGTCCAGGAAGCTTCCCTAAGACTTTCAAAGGACAGTGCCACTTTATTTGAAGCGGATATCACGATCGAGGTGAAAAAAGGAGTTCTCATATTACATATTGGGTAAGTCGAAAACTTCGTAGCACATTCTCATTGTGCAGAATGAAAAGTGCTACGAACTTTTTGACTAAACCAATATAATCGTTAATAGTACATAGTACATCGTGTCGATACAAATGTGTGCAATCGGATGTGTCAGAACCTGATATCGCTCTTCCCAACAGTTCATGTTCGTCCAACTGGAAAACTTATGCCGTTCTGCACATTCGCCTTTCGTAAGAACACTCCGCGAGGCTTTGAGAAAGCACATTGCCAAGCGAAGAACCGCGGCATCGCGGTGCGCCGTTTACCAACACGTCGCAAAGCGGAGGTCCGCTTTGGACGATGTCTTAGAAGGCGCGGGCCCCGGCTATCTCTGGACGGATGGAGGAGACGACGGAATTGCTGAGGATATCGCGAAGTTCTTTGCAGAGAGCGACTCACTGGCAGAAGGACAGGACGAAGTACTCGAGAATCCAGCGGCGTCCTTCGAGAACTACCTCGAGAGTTACAGGAGGAAGGCAAGCAGCGAGGCGAGAAGAGCGAATTCCTTGGGAGAACCCCTGATGCGTGCCCGCCGTCTCATGCAGTATGCGGGGGACTCTGTGCAGCTGCCAAAGACAATGACCGCTTTGCTCAACGCCCTCACTCCGACGAGTGTTGCGGCTGAAAGAGCGTTCAGTAAGGCCCGGCATAGTCGGAAGTACAGTCAGGCGCCTCGATGATGACGTTTTTCGAGGAACTATGGGTGCAACACTTCTACGAGAAAAGCAAGCCGTGGGAAGCCTTCATGCAGGAACATGATCTCAGTTTGTGATCTTCGAAGGTGCGATCGAAACGCGTGGTGAATTATGAATGAAGATAATTAAAGTCTTGCGACACCCGAAGAAGAGATTCTCTCAAATTGTACTCTCTTCATATACTCAGCTCTCCACATGTAAGATTGGGCCTCTCTGCGCGAATACAGTCTCGCTTTCTCAACGCATGCAATCTGACATCCTGTGATGAGGAAAAACGAGATTACCAGATGAGACAAGAACCTTTCGCTAGCTCGTCGTTCTGTTCTCTAGGCCAGGCTTTCAATCGATCGATCCATCCTCCGAATAAAGATTAATAAAACACAGGTGCAATGGACAATACGCCCCCTTTTGAGCAGGAACAAATAGAATTTCACCATTGTGCGGCCGCATACTCCTCTGTATCTCCAGCCCAGCGTGTTTCACGATCTGATTGCTCGCTATGAGATCTCCAACTTGCGACACAAAATGACCCAAGTGGGAGGTGTCCCGTGCTATAAGTTGAGCTGCCAGACGTCCCCGCAACCCGCAATGGGAGGATCCCCAGGACTCAGAGATCACCGTTTCGTGGTATCTCGCGAGAGCTCGATCCTGCGGATATCAATACATTGCTCTGCAGTCTGCAGACACGGAAGACTCATCACGAATCACGACCGCACGGGTGGCAGAGCGTCGCGAGACTTCATGATCGGAAAACCGTGGAATGAGCTGAGAGGGCGATCCGATTCCGGTCTTGCGCCAGACATAGATCACGGTCATCATTGTCGCCGTCTACCAATCTCTCATATGAAGGTCTTCTCTCGCCTCTCGCGGACTCGTCTCTCGCACAAACAATTCCTTCAATATTTATACCGATAGAGGCTTCTCCCTAGCGTTCTTGAGGAACGGCTCCTCCATTGTCTAACATACGTTTCCAGAACGGTACTCATTAGCAAGCATCATTCCGTTCTTGAAAGAGCCGTTCTTTCGTTGTTGCTTACATCAGCGGGAGACGTCTAGTCTCCGTTCACGGTTCTTTTGTTTTCTGGTGGATTCCAAAGCCGAGATGTTTGGAGTTTCGATCATCATGGCCGGGTGAACGTCTCGCATTCGGCTGTGTCTATCCATACTCTCCAACAGTGTTTTCTTCAGTGTTCTGTACGAGACGTTTTGTTCCGCTCGTTCTCTCTTCAGGATCGTCTCTGCTGCTTCGGTTTTTCGTTTCACGTTGATCGATCGAATGGCGCTGACTTTTTTTGGTCTGCGAAACTGTGTCCTACAGTTCTCTGTAAGGAGATTGTGGTCACTGATATCCGTGAATTCCTGTTTTTCATCCACGAACATCGATTCCACCATGTCGTATGCATTAGAGTTGACCAGGACGAGATCTATTGCAGAGTCGATCCTGGTGAACTTCCCAGAGCATTTGCCTGTCAAGATCCGTACGATCAGAGCGTGGTCAGCTGCGAATCTCTCGAGCTCTTTTCCTCGAGGATTGGTCTTACCGACCAACTTTTCCAAGTGCGAGTTTGCATCGCCACCCAGTATTAGATAGTGGCTGTACTCACACTTCCGTTTAATAAATTCACTTATTGACTCGAAGAACTTTTTGTCTTGTTCAACGAGACCGTGGGCTATGTAGTATGAGATGATCACCGATTTTTGGGTTCCTATCTGAACGCCAATCTCGGCCCTTCTCAGTCCAGAGTGTTTCTAGATCAGATCTGCTGAGGATGCCAACACCCCCGTTTGGGCGTCTGTTTGCGACTCCTTCACGGTTGCTGTAGTTGAAAGTGTGCACCGACGGTGGTCGAGTGGTTAGCGCGCTTGTCACTACTCGTGCAAACGTGCATAGCCGCAACGACGCCGCTCGCGCGGGAGGCGGTGTGGGTTCGATCCCTGCTGCCGGAAAAATATGCAGGTACTCGGCCTTGATCCTCCTGGGTACATTTGCTCTATGGATCCGTCCTCTATGTGGACAACAGTACCCGGGACTTTAACCTTGGCTGTTTGGATCAGCCCGAAAAAGTTTTTTTGTAGTTGAAAGTGTACCCCTGTATCGGCGGACACTCCTCTTTGTCCATCAATCGAGTTTCCGACAGAAGCATGAAGCTAATGTCGAGATCTCTCAGGACGTCCCGCTCTAGCAATACCCATTTCCGAGCATTAGCATTAGTACCATTCACATTGATAATACCAAAATTGACTTTATTCAAGCGTTTAGAGGCGGTTCTGCCTCGTTTGCTTCTTTTTCTAGCAGGACGTCCCGCGATCCGTCGCTTTTCGTGGTGCTTCGCGTACTTGCCGGAGCTTGTGGACGGTCGATTGCGTATGTCTCCGTCGCCTTCACGGTTTCGGGGATATCCCCTCTGCCGGCTTGTGTCGCGGTCGTTGCGGTCGTAGCTGCGGCGGGGCTCGTCGGCTCGGTGTCTTCCTTGCCGCTGAGCGCCAGCTGGAACTTGGGATCTCCCGTGCCAGCGTGGGTGTCCTTTCTTCCTCTTCGGTTCGCTGAGGTCTCGCGGACTGGGGAGATATCTCTTCCTGTCCTTCGACTGAGCCTCGCTGCTGGGGTGTCCTTCATCTTTGCCCTCGGCTCTCTTTTGGCCGGTTGAGTAGGTGTCGGTGGGGGGAGCTTTCTCGGTGTCAAGTTCCTTCAGGGTTTCCCGAAGAACTTTCTTCTTGGCGTCGATTAGCTTCTGGACTTCTCGTCTCTGCTTGTCCCGTGCGGCCAACAACTCGACAAACTCGTCTCGTTTTTTTGAGATCTCGGTGAGTTCATCCGATTTGAGTTTCAACATCGGAGTGATGTGGCTCTTGAACCATTTGTACAGAGTTGTCTGTACACAGTCGGCGTACTGAATTTCTATTAGGCCCTGGTCGGCGTTGATCAGGTTGCTCTGGTTATCCGAAAGTACTGTCAGGTCGAAGAACTGCACCTGCGCCTCCTGGATTTCTGGCGAAGAGAGGATCGCCTTGTTGACGGCTGAGGCGTTCGGGAACGATATCGCTTCCGGCATGGTACCCCATGTCACCGTCAAAACCCCCTGCAGTTTTGTTAACGCAGCCAGAGGTTTGATGATCCTAGCGGCCGTGTCTTCGTGCGTACAGCGCGTTTCGCTCTTTACGGATGCTTCCACTTCCGCTCTGCCTGCGTGAACAATGATATGTGCGCTCAGCGTCGCGCGACTCTCCAGGAAACGTTAAAGCCGTCGGTGATTTCCGCGATGGACAGATTTTTCCGAGTTACCATCTCACCAAAGATCACTTGTCCGGCGAGGTCGGTGTATAGATCGACCTCAGGCTTTCCTCTGTTCAGTTTTCGCAGGCCTTTGTCCGAGTATAATATTATACACGGGTTCCGGATCTGCTCAACTGGCAGAGGTGCAACAATGCTCATACCTCTGATAGCCTGGGCTGTTTCCACAGCGTCGATCTCGACCTTCTGTTCGTTGAGGAGTTTTTCAGTCTCCTGTAACTTCTGGGATAGCTCTTCTTTTTCCACCAGGAGCTCGGCCATTTTGTTTTGCAACTCGGATGTTTGAGCTGCGCTGGTGGCGAGTTCCTTCTTGAGGGCCTCGACTTCCATCGAGAAGGTCATTGCGTTTTGGTCCGCCACAGTTTTTGCCCGTAGGAGATTTGTCCATTGGGTCCGAGGCTCGCCAATGACACAGCATTTCGCAGATTGAGCGAGTCTCGCCGCCTCTTCCGCACACGTGACGCCAACTTCGATATTCATCGTCGAAATTTCTCAACTCTGACTCGGAAATATCAACTCGATGGTCGTAGCTTGATGTCCACTGTTGTTTCGTCTTCTTTTTGAGAGCTAACACACACTGTAGGCACGATTTCACCGGAAAAATTCAATTTTTCCTCCCACCGTCGCTCGATGGGAGGAAAAATTGACCGCTCACATGCACATGCACTCCACCCACTGTATCAATCGAAAGAGTCTCGCCGTCAGAATTCGCACCACTGTCTCGTAGTGGTCCGCCGGTCGAACGATGGCAGCCGTTGGCTCGGGGAAGTCTATCGCGTTGTACTCCTCTAACACCAAGTCGCCCCCGGCCGCCAGGAGCAGAGCCGTCTTCGTCTCATCGTCATCGGCGTTTCTCTTCGCCGCTCTCATGTAGATCTCGAGCTTTTGTCGAAAACGGGTCCATTCACTCTTCGATCGTTCCTTCATCGCCAGATTTGTGGGTATTTTCTCCATTTTACTTGGTTTCTACACGATCACCACTGCCACCATGTTAATGAGCCTTGCTTATCGTCACAAAAGCTGATATTTATTGATATCGACTCGTCTGATTGAGCCTGTACGTGCGACTCGTTGATTGGCGAATATAATGGGAATCTTCGGAGCGGAGAGGGGCTATTCTGCGGGAATTTCGAACCCATCTACGACGCTTCATTCATTCCGGAGCGCCCGATGATTCTCCTTTGGGATCTCGGTTCTAGAAAGTATTCCAGCGGAGTGCATCCAAGTTTTCGCGGCGCCGGCCTCGAAGTGCGTTCAAGAGGAGCACAAGAGGATATTTATTGAAATCTGTCTTTCCCGTGCTCGTTGTCACTACGCTTAGCTAGACACCTACGCAGTCTTGTTTCCCTTTCTCTTACTTCAGTGTACGTATATATTACGCGTTCCGCTTCAATAAAGTTTACTGGGCATAGTCTGATGCTCTGGAGCTGTCACTACTATCTTTTGTGTGTTGTGTATACCCGAGAACTGAATACGTTATCAGCGACGATCTGTTCTACCATCCAACTCAAAAAAAATAAGTAAGTCAGTTGATAAAAGTACTTCAGACTAGGAACCACTAGTTCAAAGATGGAAAGCACTTTTGACGTGGTTACGCCTCTGGAGTGGAATCAAGTATGACGACGACTTCACTCAGTGTGAACGCTGCATTGCAGGAAAGCAAACGAAAGCTTCATATCACAGTCGTCCTTCTGATTACAAGAGCACAGGACCAGGTACGGTGTCAGCAGATCTCTGCTCTCCCTCTACTCCTTCGCTAGGTCAATCCAAGCATTTTCTTATGCTGACCGACGAGTTTTCAAAATATCGAAAAGTGTACTTTCTCAAGACCAAGGATGAAACTCCCAATTGCATTTGACTGTATGTCCGATGGTTCAAGACTCAAACCGGCAGTGACATCAAACGCCTTCACTCAGATGAAGGAACCGAGTTCAAGAATAATCAGGTTACCAAAATTCTTACAAGAAATCGGAGCT
>NW_003805164.1:0-3957 GCF_000255335.2 Galendromus occidentalis | reverse complement strand
ACAGTTGAGGAAGTCGTCATCATATTCGATTCCTTCTCGGTTCAAGGTGTCTTCAATCTTCTTTTTATTCAAGTGCGCAAGGGCTTCGTGAACAGCTTTTAAGCTTACCGTGGCTTTGGAGCTATAGCTTGTGGTCTGCAGACACTTGGGTTCACCTTTGTCGATGTCGAGAATATAAAGTCCTTCTTTACATTCAGCGACTGCCCTACCTTGACCGGTTGAGATCAGGGTCCTCTCAGGATTCATAGAGACTTTGTAGCCACATTCTGTCAATTTGCTGACAGATATCAAATTAGTATTCATGTCCGGGACGTATAGAGCATCTCGAAGTTTGATATTCACCGATTTGTTTCTGCGTCGTACAGTCAGCAATGCAACACCGGATCCGTGTGCTGTCAGGATACTGTTGTTGCCGAGCTTGACTTCTCGAGATGACGGCACAGGGTCGAGATCAGTGAAGAAACTCCGGTCATTGAGAACGTGGTGAGAACTGCCTGAGTCAACAATGAAATGGACTCGGCCATCAGATTTACTTCCCTTTGTTTCTTTAGAGTTTTCGGTCAGAAAAACTCTTGCCACGTTCGCCTCAGGTTTTCCTTCTTGTTTGCCTTTCGGTGCTCTCTTCTGAGGTCTTTTCTTGGTGCAGAACCTGGAGGAATGCCCAACTCCGTTGCAAGTCCAGCATCTTAACTCCGTGGTTCTGGAGTAGGACTGCATTCTCCGGGAGTTGGTGAGTTGCCTTTGAAACTGTTGCCTGGATGGTCGCCGTCTTTTCTTAGTTATGTGTGTCCTTGCCATGAGGACGGTCACATCATTCACGTCTCCGTTTTCAGTCTTCTGACGTCGAACCTCATTCTTTATGAGCCCATAGAGTGTTTCCAGATCCTGATCAGTGCTTGGTCTGGAAGTCCAGGATTGCTTGAAGGAGGACCAGGTATTAGGTAGTGAGCCTACTAACCTTGTCGCTAGAACAGATGTGCTCAGTGATTCTCCGACTTCAGTCAGGCCGTAGGTTATGGACTTGTAGCGTTGAATGTTTTCTTGAGCGCTGAGGGATTCGTTGTATTCGTAGTTGAGCCAAGTGTCCAGCGCTTGTTGTTTGAACACACCAGTGGAGTGAAGGAAGTGATCCTTGATTTTGGTCCACATGACGACGGCACTGACTGTCTCAGAGTCACCATAGAAGAGTTCGAGTATGATGTTTGGGTTGACGATGTTGAAAAAGACAGTGCGAGCGTTACGGTTTCCAGTGATGTACTTAGCGTTCTTTGTAGCATCTTCATCTGGTACGATCTTCTCGGTGATGACTTCCCACGCGTATGTTTCTGCTTGCATGAGTCCAGGTACAAGAGTCTTCCACGTGAGGTAGTTGGCGCCATCATCTCGGAGGACGAGCGCAGGGTTGAACCGTATCTTCGGGGCATCGTTTCCGTCGACGTTCAGCGTAATCGCTGTAGTCTCTTGCGGTGGCATTCTAGAGTTGAGGTCTATCACTCACCTCGCTGTTGCAGAGCAAACTGAGTCCTTTTTGAGCATCGTGCTGATAACGAATGTTGGCAAAACCCTGTTAGGAGTTGTCCTGTATTGAGCACACTGAGTGGGTTTCAGTCGGCAGGGGCTCAGTTCGGATGAATTGAAGTTGGGTAGCACGGTGATTGGAGCAGCAGCGGAGCGGGTGAAGTCTAGGGAAGCAGGTCTCTGGAATAACAAGGCAACTGGATGCGGGTGACAGACTGATCTGTGTTTAACACTTTATTTCAGACAGCTTATATAGGGAGGCAAAGGGCTATTTTAGACAAAAGAACACTGACGATCATTATATCCAATTTCATCCAATTACATCAAATTGCTCTGGTGAAACATAAGCAACGCGGTGATTAACAAGCGGAACCGAAAGAACGCTATTACCAGTGAAATACTTGGAGCAATTAGTCAGTAGCACTCATTTATCCCAACAGCCTTGTCGTGTTCCACACGACTGGTCCTGACTGTCTCATGATCAGTGTTCCCGACGTCGACTTTCTGTCCTCAATGTTTGAGCCGTGGTCTGCGTCAGAGAATACCACTGTTCCTTCGTCAGAGTTGCTTTTATATGTGATGCCGAGTGATGGGCATGACTTCAGGTATCGGAGTATCCTCTTTCCTGCTTCCAGATGCTCAGGTGTACATTTATCTAGGAAACGACTGAGATATGAAGTGGCGAATGCCACGTCGATGCGGCAGCCACAGGTCATATAGAGAACTGATCTGATCAATTCTCGGAAGTTCTCGAGAGTGGTCGTTCCTGTATTTTTGTTGTTATAATACGATCTTCTTCGTTATTCCTGCGCACGGGCCATCGTCTACGTAGATGCAAACGATGATTCTCTCTGCCCCATCTCGATAGAAAATGCAAGGGTCAGTCTTGCTCTGACTCAGACCCTTCTTCAGAAGAATGGACTTGAATTTCTGGCTGAACTCGAAAGGTGACTGACGGAGGTCATAGATGGCACGTAGGAGTCTCCAGACTTTCTTTGATCCATCATCCCTTCCTTCCGGTTGTTTCATGTAAATTTCGTCATTAAGCTCAGCATTGAGAAAGGCCGTTTTGACGTCAAATTGATGGAGATACAGCCTCTCCTCAGCTGCAATGCTTAAGACACAGCGGACGCCCTCAAGTCTTGCGACCGGAGAAAAGATCCGATCAGGGCTGAAGTCCACATTTCTTGCTGCAAGAATCCGCGCGATACTAAACGCGCCTTATAGATTTTGGTACCGTCTTGTGGATTTACTTTGATCTTGAAGATCCATCTTGAATCTATTGCTTTTCTGCCTGGCGGCAGCTCAGTTAACTTCCACACTTTCAAGTCTTCCATGGATTTTAATTCCTTTCGAATGGCTTCTTGCCATTTTTCTTTTTCTGGGCTGCTCATTGCATCTTTGTATGAGGCGGGCTGATACGAACCATTTTCATCGTTACGCGTCCTTGCCTTCGACTGAAACACTGACGGATCATCATCTTCACTGTCCGTGTGGCATTGTTCGTTTTCTGTGTTTAGATTGTTTGCGTCTGCCAAGTATCTTGATGGACGGCGAATGTGTTCACGTGGACGTAAATTGCGTGTTGGTACTGGCGATTGCGTGGCTGCATCAGAAGTTTCTTCTGATTCAGTGTTGAGTAGGGGCTGTGTTTCATTTTCATGGTCAACTTCAGTGTTTTCTTGTTCATCTTCGTGTTCTAAAAGTGTGTGTCCTTCTGAGTCCTCATTGTGTGCAAACAATGTTGACTTTTCAAAGACAACGTCCTTGGTGTTGATGATCGTCTGAGTTTCTGGCAACCAGATTCTATATCCGAGGCCATGATCTAGGTATCCAACGAGTCTACCCGGATCGCCTCGACGCTCAAACTTTCGCAGTTTCGGCTGTTGTTTTCTCACATAGCATTTCATGCCAAATGGTTGGAGTTTTCCAATATATGGTTTCTTCTTATATATGACGCGTTGGACTGCAAACCGCGCTAAGTCCATTTTTCCGGAAGGCTGAGATTCGACACTGTAGAATCTCAGAAGATGTTCTGTTAAGATGCGGATGTGAGGGAGTTGTGGGCTCAGAATAAGCTTTTATTCGAAAATATAAGACAGAGGTATGTGGAATGTGGACAAGAGAGGCAGAACTTAACGGAGAAGTTGCAGATCTCGGAGCCCACGGCATGCGTACAAGCAATGTGCGGATTCGTTCTCGCCCCGTCATGCCGTGCTCGTTTCTTTTGGTTTCTTGTCCATGATTCGCTGTTCCATGATCGCTTCCGTCTGAAGTTCGGGTTGACAGACGCTCGTTTTGGCACGTTAAAATTCATCGTTCACGTCCACGATACGCGCGCGACGATCACACGGCGAATCTCAATGTACGGTGTTCGGAATTTTGAATTGACTGTTTGAGTTTCACGTCGAGATTTGAATATTCGAATCTCGTTTGCCG
>NW_003805163.1:0-21558 GCF_000255335.2 Galendromus occidentalis | reverse complement strand
TTCTCCTGGATAGTATATTTCAGGATCTCATACGTCACCGGCTCGTCTCGGAGCAGTTTGGTTCTCAGGCTAGCCTTCGTTCCAAGAGCGGCCCTGTTCCTATCGATTAGATTGAGTTTTTTTGACAACTTTTTCTTGTCCCCCCTGTTTTCTGCGATCTGGAAGATGGCTGTGATTAGATTGTGGTCCGAGATCTGTGTTATCTGTCTCTTTTCATCAATCACCATCTGTTGGAGTTTTCTGTACGCCGCTGTATTGCAGAGTACATAATCCAGAACTGCTCCTTTTCGAGTGAACTTCCCTTCGCATTTGTCGGAAGTATTCACAATAATGAGTCCATTCTGACTCGCAAAGTTCTTCACTAACCAGCCTCTCGCATCTTCCTGCTCTGAGAACTGCGTTATATGAGCATTCATCGTCCCCGCAATCACCACGTGCGTTTTTCCGTCGTGTTCGTGGCTGAGCACATTGGTAATATTTTCGAACAATTGTCCGTTCTGTCGTCCTCTCTCGTGCGCAACATAGATTGAGCAAAACAACCATATCGATGATTGGATTTCCACCTTGGTCGCTATGAAATCCCTTCCCCTTTCGGTTGAGATCACTCGCCCAATGCCCTGCGGGATCAGTATTCCCACTCCCGCTTTCGCGTGTTTCCCCGTTTTTCCTTCTCTGTTGGATCCCAGCCATTCGTATTGGGATATTTTTGGCGGAACCTCCTCATTCATGAGCCATGTTTCGCTCACCAGGATGATTCCTTTCGCGTCTCTCGCATCTTTCCCTGCAGTGTCTGGGAATGCTTCCCTCATCAAACTCTTCCATTTCGACCTCGTGCGCCCCCCTCGGATATTGAGAACACCGATTTTAATATCAAAAACATGGGTTCCCTTTATTAACTCGTTTCTCGACTTGCCCCCCCGCCGCCGATTTCGCTTTGGAGGTCATGATTTCCGAGTTTTGGACCGCTGGAGGCGGATCGTCATTTCGGTTCCCGGTTTTGGTTCATCTTATATCCCTGAGGATACGGCAATTTTCGCGTACCCCCCCTAGTTTGTCCGCGACCTCGGCCAGCATTGTAGCTGCCTGTCGCCCCTCCTCTCGATGTAGACGGTTGAGGATCCCGATTTACTATTAGGCTCATCTCGAGCCTTATTTTTTCCGGTCTCGAGCAGCCTTGCCCTACTTTTTTTCATCAGGGCTCGGAGGTTTTCTTCCTCTTCGGTATCGAGCTGTACCGTGGTGACATACCAGGCGGTCAGTTTTTTTGCCGCCTCCGCCTGACCGATTTTCGTCAGGTTGTCCGAATCAAATAAGATTCGGTTTTGGCAAAGGCCCCTCAAATTAAAGAGGGACACTTTTTCCGGATCTTGCGTTTTCGATCCATTCCTCTATCACCCGGTTCACTTCACTGGCTGGATGAGCCAAATCTCCCTTTTCTGGGAGATTCGTCCACGTAATTGTGGCAACATTTTTGTTGGCCAACAATTTACCCAGGCCATTGGTGATCTGGTCACCAAGTTCTTTAGCTTTCCAGGAACGGAAGTTTTCGTCCCGGAGATTGGACTTGCCAATTTCAAAGAGGACATGCTTTTTTTCCGCCGTCCCCTCGCGGATCAATTTCTCCGCCATTTCGAAGTGCCTGGCAATCAGGCACTGCTTGGTTCTCAGGACGCATGTCTTCCCGAGCAATCCACTCAAGTGTTTATTTTCGTATAGACCGTCGAGAATTTCCTCTCCGATCAGGTAGGCACATGAGGTGGGCACAATTTCGGCCCCCTCTCCTACGATCATGTTCTGGCTGGACCCAAGGGCAGCAAGTTTCGCTCCCGCCAGCTCTTTCTCTAGATCGGTACGCCGCAAGATTTCTGCGGTGTAATGTGCGATCAATTGGGCATTGGCCGAGACCTGTTTTTCGAGTCTTTCCTCCAGGTCTGCATTGGCCGCCCTCAGTCGTGCGTTCTCATTTCGGGCCTGATTCATCTCATTTCGAATCCACACGCACCCGATGCACGCTTCGCCGGCTACGTTCTTAGCCTCAGCCGTGCTTTTTTCGCACGAATTACAAAGTTGTTGAGACATATTGTAAAGTTTCTTACCGTCTCTGGGTTCCGTGGGCTTTTTCGCACTTCACTAGATACCACCACAGTAATTTTCACTGTTAATTTATCGCTTTTTTTCGCTTTTTTCTCTGCAGTCGATCGGGCACGTGTTGTTGTTGTGCGCGGAGCAGTCGACGACTTGGAAATCTGTAATAATCATCTGATCCATTGTTTCACTTCGGAGCTCAAAAGGTACAGTCGCTTTGAGCCCTATCGATCTTCGTTCATCTGTTCTCCGTCCGAGAAGCAGCTGAAATCGATGTTTGGGAATCGGCTCGCGGACGAGAACCAGACCCTAAGCTGAGCTTTGGGAATAACTCCAAAAATGCCTTCTCATGCTCCTATCATACAGCTTGGCACACATTCACACATGCCCGTCACATATGTATGCATTCTCAGGGAATATTCAAGGCAGCATACCTTGAGCGAGAATTCAATCCGAATGTGGCATCACGTTGCTGCACTTCGATCTTCGAGCAGCATGAGATCGACGTTCAGGGATTTGGGGGCAGCCGGAGGGCGCTCGCAATGAAATCGGATCGGCGAATTTCCAAGAGTGCGAAGTGAAGACGTTGAACTTCTCCCACCTCGAGACGGGTCTCTGGAGAACCAACCATGAAATTCCCTTCTCATTCCACATTGAGCTCTCTGTGCCAGAGAATTCGATGACATCGAGGTGCCGTGAACTCCGCGAAGCTTGCGAACAGGAACCAGGCCCGTCGACATAGATTGAGCCGCGCGAGAAAGCTTCGGCTCGGTCTTGCGGACCAAGTCGAACTCCGAGTTAGGACAGCGCGCTGCCGCCCTAGCGAAGGCCGCGAGAGAATTCGGGCCCGAATATTGAACAGAGGTTGATTACAGGAACTGCATGTAATCTATCACAGCTTGAGTTCTCTGACATGAGACTAACTTCAACGAGATAAGAAAGAGTAAAATTTCAAAAATAGGGAAAGAAGCTGAGTATCTCACGGGTCGGTTGCGAGCTCAGCCTTCAGAGCTGCATCACGCAGTATGGCACAGAATTTTTGGACAGCGGGGGACGACAGACGCTGTCGGCCGGCGGGAGGAGCGGGCGGGGATCCGGACGACTACCGGAGAACCGATGTCGGAGGGAACCCTGCCATGGACCACCTTGTATGGGAGCGCAGCAAGCTGTAGTTCATACATCTGCTTTGCTCGGAGGAGACTGTAGCGTCCATGGAGATCAGATACCGACTGGCAGCGGGCTCTGTTGGAGATAGATCTCAGCGCATCATTTGGAATCACTTTTATTCTAGACCTGTCCGAGCGGCTGAACGCTCTCCAGGTAGAGCTTTGCAAGTTTCTGTGCAGAGGCCCTCAGAACTGTGATATTAAGGATCAACTAGCACGTACAGACTTGTTTGAGGAAGCGACGATGTGCACTGAGAGAACCTTCCAAAACATGATTACATACATACAGGAGCTCATAGGGTAGAATCGAGCTCGATCCCTCGACTTCCGTTCATGGTCCCTGAGCGGGCCGAGTCATTCGCGCGGAGGAATGATCGAGAAAATCAATCCCTTGGAATCGGCTTGCGGATAAGAACCCAGGACTCGCTCGCAGGATTTCTGAAATACTTCCGGACTCTGAGACGTCGGACGAGGCCACTTACACTCCCTAATCATACCACTTGATGCCTTCGTTCACGTATCACGCTCTCTCGCGCTCACACTACAGATTTCACTCACCCTCGCCGGAAATTCTAAGCACACATCCAAGATAGGTAGCATCACTCCAGCAGGACTAGAGATTGGATTCCCGAGTGTTCCGAATGCAAGATGAAACCTCGTCCCAATTCTTGACGGGTCTCTGGAGGACCTGTCTGGGATTCCTCCAGGACCGAGCTTTTCCTGCCGGGAGCTCCGACGAGCTCTCAATTCTCTTAGTCCCGGGGAGCTCCAGATCCCGAGATTCCGAGTCGCATATCATGAATCCTCGCAGTACGGGTCTCGGCTCTCGCCCTCAGGGAAGACCATCTCGCGGCTATCTATGGGCATCACTGTCCTTTAGTGAAAAAAGGTTGAGATCGGCAGCAGAACGAGGAGCAGTCTGACTCCACGGTATCTACAGGCATACAAGTAGGAGGATTTCTCTCCTCCAATCTATTTGACTCGCCGAAGACTCTGACCACTCCATAGAGACTTCTCAGTACCAAGCGAAGCGGATTTTTCAGTACCGTTCAATAATAAAGCTTCGCGATCCCGGCTACGAACTTGTCGACGAGGCATTGGTCTGAAGCTCCAATTTCTCTTCCGAGCCGGACGTCCAGCTCTGTGATCATAAACCTCGTGGACCTCCAAAAAACCGACTCCAAGCTGTGCTGTGGGATCGAGCTTTCAAATTCTTCGGGGATTCCGGAAGATTCTCCCATATTTAGACGCCAGCAGACGTCTGTCAGCTGGATATCGAATCTTCCGAGGAGCGGCTATGATGGGGAGAGTTCTTGTCTCCCGAAAACGAGAATAATAACCCAGGAGCTTGAATGTTTTTCTTTGCGCTAGGAGTCTTCCCATGTCAGTCATTCACTCCCGTGACACTCTGACGTGATATGCCGAGATCATTTCTCTCGCCGGCCTGCCGCGTCGGCGCTGCGGCCGCATACACGCCAATGAAACTCGAGGGCGAGAGCAACCTCGAAATTCTCAGCGAGGGAAGAAGTTCGACACTCGAGCGTGAAATCGGTTCGGGATTTGGGGAGAGAGGGGAGGTGTGAGATTTCGAGCTATATAAGAGCTAGATATCGGGCCCAGGGTCACAGTAGATATCCGAACAAAGATTGCTCAAGTCGTGCCAGGATCCACTTCAAAATGTCTGAGGCAGTCATCCGAATCACAGTGAAAACGGCGCCTCATATCGTACCACTCCTGGATCCGAGCGCCAATGTCGTCTTCGGCTGCAAATTCTGCCCGTTCTCTCATCGAGCCGCGATGATTGTGAGATTTCACGAGCGAGATCATAGGCAGAACACGAGAGTCTTGCGTACCGGTAGGAGGAAGCTCCGTCGATCTGGATCGAAGCGCGGAAAAAAGACCCAGCGGTCCAACCGGAAGAACGTCGCAGCCAAAGCCTTTTCGAATACCAAACGGATCATCGCTTCAAGAATCCTCAGGGAAGCTGCTCGAGATATTGGAAAGTCCGCAACGAGAGACATCGCGAAGGTGGTGCTACGGACACAAACTCTTTTGGAGAGGCTTGGTTCACAACCATCATCTCGGCCTCAACCTAAACGACCGGCACATATCGTTGAACCTGAGCCGGCACCTTCCGCGCTCGTCTCACGAGAACTCAACCCGGTGCCACCACTCCATAGATTGTTCAAATTCTAGGAGCATGTTCATTTCAACTCTTGGATAGCGAATAAATATATTTTTCGAATGTCATTCGGTCTATGACTCCAGGCATAGAACAAAGAACCGCCGATGAGATCCCCGAGCTCATCTTGAGGCATCGCTAGTTTTTTGCGGCGGGAATCCTCTTCAGAGTTCATCTTATGAGCCGTAGAAAATCCAAACCTGCAAAGCGCGATCAACAATCCCGGAATGGCGGAATCTTGATTGACGGTCCGATGAGACTTCCTTCATCAACTTTCACGAAGGAGTCCCCTCATTCGTTCAGCCAGCCATTGGGATCCTCGCGTTGAGGAACGGCTTGATCCGAGGTATCCTGTCGGTTTCCGAGTCGAACTCTCTTCGGCTGCCTGAGCGACTTCCTCCTGAAGTCCACAGACGACTGCAGAACATTTGTCCCGGAAGAAGGTGAGAGCAAGTTCGAGCGAGGAGCGACAAGTCTGCCGCTAGTCTCCTCCCCGATGCGCGCGTACGAACTTTTATTTCCGACGCTTGTAGGGGGAGCCTTTATCCGTCGTTCGTTCGGTCAGCGGTCGAGAATTCCGGAGCAAGGAATGTTCAGGCCGGCGTATTTGGTCATTTATCACACGGTGTGATTAACTTGAATTTTTTTCCAGGATCCACAAAGGATTTTATATGGGACCAACCAACGGGTCCGTACTTACACTAACGAGAAAAGAACGGAATTCTGGTGGAAGGGAAGCCTTGTCAAACCATGGATGGATACGCCACCTTACCCCTCAATTTGCTCTCGTACTGCCAGGGAGGTCAGTTGAAGTCAGATCTCTCACCAGCGTCTATAGCTGAACCTCAATCGTTCATACTCCTAAGTCCGAGCCGGAAAATGTAGAATACGATCGACTAGTTCTCGCCGAGAAAGCGCCGAGCGGTAATCTAGGGTAGGACGTGCAGGCGCCCGTCATACCCTCTGCGTGTCCGAATATTGCGCAGATGTACCACAAGCGAATCTTCAGTACCGAATCCTCTTGACTCGGTGCTGATTGAGATGATGCGGTTTGGATCCACTGAGTAATTGAGATTTTTCGCGAGCGATCCAACAGGCCCGAACCCTCACGCTTGCCGCTGATTCCGACTTCGTCTCATTAAGCTAGAGGCTTGTGAATTCGAAGAACGCCTTCAATGAGAGCTTCATGCGCATACGGAGACATACGCTCCCTGCGAATGTATGCCGGAGACGGAATGTTCCACCTCCAAGATCCGTCACATCCATACGATCGAATATTCTGTGCGTAACTCGGGCCGACCATCAGCTTCGATCACTGAGATTCGGATCGGGTCTTTTCGAATCTTCGGACTCGTAAATTCTTCAAGGCGAGACCCGGGGACCCTCCACCACATCAACCTTCACTGATGATATTCGAGCCTGATCGCTGCGGGTCCCCAGGAACATTCCATATAATCTGATGATAGGTACAGCACTCGTCTTCGGGATTCTCTCTCGGGTTTGTGTTCGAAACCACTTTCTGAGAGAGGATGGATTGCGGTTCACGGCATTTGTGGGTCCCATCAGTCAGACGCAGCCCCATACCCTCCGGATTAGAGAGGGGCAACTCCAGCTCTCGAGTCAGATATAAGAGCTCCACGGACTCGTAGTAGAAATCACAGAGGATATTCCGAATCAGCCCCGAACACACGAGCAGAACCCTATAGCAATATGTCGGACTTCTCCTTCAAACTCTCGGTAAAAACCTCGTACAGTGTGGCAGCTCTGATGGGAACGAGCACCAAACTGGACCTGAGCCTCAAAATCCGCCAGTCGTCGAGCCGCTCCGCGCCGACTAAGAACACCGATAAGGGGAAGCGCTCGGGAACACGGTTCGAGCCTGGTCCCAGCAGGAGCCAAGCCCGACGGGAGCGATTGAGCCGGGAGAGGAAGGTCCGGCTCGGCCTCGCCGAGCATCTTGGACCCGAAGCCGCAAGGGCTCCGAGGAAGGACAGCGCGCGGCCACCACAGAACTTCGGAGCCTCGATGGCGAAGAGGCTCGAGCGGGTCGCTCAAGCTCCTCGGGAATTGTTCAGGAAGTGGGTTCCAGGGCCGGCGACCGTACCCGCGGCCGATCCAGCGAGGCTACCGTCAGAGCCCGCATCGACAGAATCGAAGTCGATGCTCCGGAAAATCAGGGCGCTCCTCTCGCTCCGGAGCATTTCTAGGTAGTTTCGACATCAATTTTCTGTCTAATAAATGTCTTTTCCTGCTTGAAGTCGAGGAGTTTTTCTTGGTCTCAGACACGCCGATAGGTTCATTGTCGCTGATGAACCACCCAAAAAGAAAGGTGGGGAATTCTCTTCTTGGAGCCTCACTTTGGTACGTGTTTAAAGACTTCCCTGCTCCGAGGATGATAGGGCACACTGAAGAGGTGCGCTCAAATGAGGGGACAACCTATGGAAGTTAAGTTGAACGCTATAAACTATGAAACCTCTGGTCTAGATCAGAATGCACGTCCCAGAGAAAACAATGAGAGGAGGAGGTGACGAGAGAAAGAGGTGAAGATCAGTCAGTGTGTGAGAGATCGTCATTCGAGTCGGACGTGTGTCATCCGTGAATAAATCAGAGTGAGGGATTTAAATGGAATTGGTGTGTACCCTTAGTTCTCCCCGAGCCAGGGTCCACCATGGCCTGTCCCCACAACACCTCCATTGCAGGGGCGGGTTCGACTGTATCCGGTGAGTTGCACCTCCCTGAGCACAGCGTCCGACAATTGAATTAGGACGATTGGATATCGGAAATTCCTCCAAGCAATGATTCCCCACCGACCACTTGCAGCATATGAACAGATTCAAGGTGGCTGATCTTCTTGGTAATCTCCCGATTTCGGCCGATCTTGGGACCAGATCCGAAATATTGCGTGCTTAAGACTATGAATCAACACGTCACACTTCCGGCGCTGAACGGCTCTGGGGTCATCACCTGAGTTGCGATATAAGAGGACACGTACCTCTTTGTCTGCTTTGTCCGCTCCATTGAGGCTCCTAGAAAATGTCCTCTTTCCGGAATCTTCGAGGGAATACCACTGAGTCTGATGGAAGAAATTTGATTTTCGCACAGTTATCTCGTTCTCGGCGACCGAGGTCTCGGCTGCACCAGCGAGGGCCAGGGGCTGGGTCGGAAACTTTCCCTCAGCGAATTGTCTCTGAACGATCGTTTATCGACATCGAATCTCATTTGAGTGTTAATCATTGGGGAGATGCTTGGAGAATTCGAATCATTCAAAGGAGAGAGTCAAAAACATGGAAGAGAGTGTCTTCCCGATGTCGGCTCGTCGTCCCGATTGCCGGTCGGACATTGTCCTTCCCTGGGGAGAGAATGTCCTTCCATATCGCGGCTCTACATATGTTCCCTCGCGCGAGGATCCTCCGATAGATGAACTGCGGAACAGTTCTAGTAGACTTCGGCACTCATTACTGTGACCTGTCTAAGGATTCGGGAGGTTGATAGTGAACATCGAAAGCGCAATAGTAGCCGCGAAACTGGGAAGTTCGAGGCACATGACGAAACTGGTCAAACAGAACCGTTAGGCCCAACGACCCAACTCGTTTCCGCCTGCAGCTATTGCTTCTCTCCTTACGGTTCTCCCGCGATCGCGCGCCTTCATTAGAGGAGCTCACACGGGAGACTCGGGAGCCCCGAGATTCGACCAGGAGGAGGAGTCACGGAGCGGACAGCGCTGCGCGGATCGTTTCAAGCCACCGATCTTCCGTTGGGAAACTGCGATCAGACTATTCCCAAGTATTTGCCCGAAAGTACTTCATGGGACTACAATCGTTGTTCAGCTGAGCAGAGCGACGCAGTTGCTTGGAAGCAAAAGATGGAAATGTATGAACAATTCATTCAAGCCAGGAGAAAAAAATGGAAGCTTCTTCCCAGTTCGTAATCGGGCTCACGGAATTTCCCAAGGATTCTCTGCCCGTCCCGGCTTCTGCTTGTTCGTGCAGACAAAGTCTACTCCGAAGTTGAAACACTCCGGGAGTATGAGTGAGGAACGGGAACTTCTAAACTCTCGAGGTTCAATCAGGGCGAATTTCCGAATCTTACACCCGAGTGGCATGAACCCGGCCGCGATTTCTGCATAGCAATTTCCAACGCATCGCTAAGCAGTCTCGATTTCGATTTCCATTCTAAGCGGAGGGTGACTCTGCGAAATACACCCCATCGACCAATGGAATACCGATTTCGTAATCGCTCGGCGTTTCGGATGGTTCACCGTGATGAAGAACTCCCCCTTCCCGCAGAGACCCACCATCTCGACCCCCGATGCAGTTAGTCGAGATTATAATGATTATCCTCTCACCGGTCCACCTGTGCCGCGGCCGCATTCCAAGCCAGATGTGGGTGAGGGTTCAGTAGAGGGCTTCGAGACTTCTAGCGAGCTATATAAGCGCTGATTATCAGACTTAGGTCAACAGTGAGTCTTCCATCCCGAGCTGAAGAAGCTGAGCAAGGATCCACCTGAAGATGTCTGGACTGGCAATTCGAATCACAGCGAAGACGGCATCCCGTCTGATACCACTTCTGCATGCCAGTGATGACATCGTCTTCGGCTGCAGATTCTGCCCGTTCACCAATCCAGCCGCGCTCATCGTGAGATTTCACGAACGAGATCATCGACGGAGCATCTGGGCGTCTCGTACCACTAAGAGCAAATCACGTCGATTCCGATCCAGGCGCTCGAAGCGGTCCAGAGGTTCAATTTCTGAATATTTCGTGCTCAAGGGCGCTTCGAGAACGAGGCTGATCGCCGCTCCCAAGGTTCTCCGGAAAGTCGCGGGAGACATTGGGACATCCATTGCGAGGAAATTCGCTGAAGTAATGCTACGGACACGGGGACTTTTCGAGAGGTTCGGGTCACAGACAAAACCTCAACCTAGGCTCAAACGAGCGCCGCATGTCATTGAGTCTAAGCAGGCCCGTTCCAGGCTCGCCCTACGAAAAGACGACCCGGTGCTGCCATTGCTCTGAATCTGATAGCTTGTTTATTCCCCCCTTTAATCTTCGAATAAATATATTTTTCAAAGCTCATCCAACCGGTTTTTAGAAAGCACAGCCGCAGATGAGATCGCCGAAACTTCCACGCTCGCAACCCCCATCAGCCACGTAGGGGAAAATCAAGTCTCTTCCGCATGAGCAGAATCGTGGGAATTCCGTCGAGGAATTCCGAGTGGTTTCTGACAACAAGGTTCAGTTGCACTTGATGACCCGAGGATGATCAAGGCCGAGGATGAATGAGGGGTAAAATGAGGGGCTGAATCTGGAGTCTTGGGTCGCTCGCGCTCCAAGAGAACATCTGCCAGCTGCCCACCGTATGTGGACAGCCGGTCTTTTGTCGAAGACACTCTTTCTTGAGACTTTCTTGCGAGAAAACTCACCAAGAGTTCCGCGGCATCCACGACCTAAGAACCATCTCTCCGAGGAAGCACAATCATTTCGCGTCTCGTACTGCCGCTCATGGGCGTCCCTGTTTTTTCTTCCGGAATCGGAGAATGGCGGAATCTTGATTGACGGTCCGATGGGACTTCCTTCATCAACTTTCACGAAGGAGTCCCCTCATTCGTTCAGCCAGCCATTGGGATCCTCGCGGTTAGGAACGACTTGATCCGAAGTATCCTGTCGGTTGCCGAGTCGAGCTTTCTTCGGCTGCCTGAGCGACTTCCTCCTGAAGTCCAGAACATTTGTCCTCAAAAAAAGTGAGAGCAAGTTCGAGCGAGAAGCGACAAGTCTGCCGCTAGTCTCCTCCCCGATGCGCGCGTACGAACTTCGACTTCCGAGACTTGTAGGGGGAGCCCTTATCCGTCACTCGTTCAGCCAGCGGTCAGAAATTCTGGAACAAGGAATGTTTAGGCCGGCGTCTTTGGTCATTATCACACGGTCTGATCAACTTGAATATTTTTGACGTGAAACGTCTTTAATTTGGACTTGGGAGGCGCGTTCAATGTACTTCGTCCTTCCTGTAAGGATTTGACGCCGCTTTTGAGAGGCTAGAACTTTCTTAATTGTGCACAGAATTTTTGTCGGATTGTATTGATCGGCAGACAATTTACGGGACAATCTTCTATTCGAGTTTGAAATGAATCTGAGAATGTTGAGAGCCCTCACGACCCGATTTCCAATCATACTGATAATCTCCGCGGTCACTTGATGAATATGTCTCCAGAGCCTATGAACATTGGATTTCAAAGCTGATTCGACTCACAAGCCAAAGCTAGTGTCTTTGGTCCCCCTGCGCAACTCAAGGATCAGGTTCTCAAGTTCCGAAGAATGTTTTATTTAGAAGGAAATCGTATGTTATCCATCCTGATCATATACATATATATATGCACATCGTTTTTTATGGAACGATTTCTGGCTGGCTGTGCGGTAGATGTTCCTTGATTGTGCGTCGCGCACGGGATTCCTAGTCTAGTATATCTATCGATGAGTATTAGGGAGCTGCATATGGTTCGGGCCCTATTTTCCGAATGATGGTATTTCCGTTCTGAGACATGTGAGAACCCTCATTGGTTTTTGCGGTGACTGCTACATTTGTCGGTCAGCAGAAGATTTGATCAGCTTTGAAGGACCGTACAGGCTGTCGAGGACACTACGTGATGTGGAGGTTGTTGTGGCCTATACAACGGAATAAACTGTCCGACCGATATATGTCATAGGCGAAAATGAGCTCTTCATAAGATAACGTCGATTGATAATAAGGATCGATGAATATGTGTTGGAAACGAAAATCGAGAGGATATTTATCGGCGCTCGCGAAATGGGAGTGATCGTTGATATATGAAGATCGCTGGAGAAGACATCAGATCAAATAGCACCATGAACAACAGCCTAAAGTCAGATAGCAGTAATTGCTGATGACCACCAATATCATGAGCCGACGGTGTTCCTTGTACCCCACTTTCGGAGATCGCGACCGGTTCTTATCCGCCAAATCGGCCTGATTCCAACACGATTCGAAGTTCGCGGTGATCATACGGAGTCACAGGTTACAGGAACCTTAGATCCCTGTCGATTTAGATATCATAAGACCGCAAGAGAAGATCAGTAACGCTCATGTATAGGAGCTGATACCCATTTTGGACCCTTGGCCTCCCCCGAAATCGGTCTGGACCCCTCCCAAAAAAATATCCTGGGTACGCCCCGGGAGAAGATATCAAATCGAATAGCACCATGAACAACAGTCAGGAGACAGACAGCAGTAATTCCTCATGACCATCGATATCATGACGGCCGACGGACGACGGGGTATATAAAGCACCATTAAAAATTATCTGTCATGCATTTCGTCTCGACAACGAATACAGTCATTGACGATGCAGAGAACGACGCAAATACAGCTAGGCTTCAAGGATGCTTCGAAGCCGAAGGTTGTAATGAAGAATTTAAAGATATGAGTCTCAACGGTGCGGCAGAATCATAAATTCCATAAGCATTCATCATCAACGCTGTTATTTATAAAACCTCGAATTTATTAAGTTTAAGTGGGGAAGGAAACGGATCACATCAACAGATTTGTGGCAGATTTTGTAATGATGAAAATGAGCTGGGTTTTGTTCACCGTTTTGGCGAAGCCGTTTCACGTCCTATCACGGTAGTGTCATGACACTACCTGCGTGAATTTTTTTCAGGATTCCCGAAGGATTTCATTAGGGGCCAACAATCGGGTCCGTCCTTATACTCAAGAGCAAATGACGGAATTCCGGTGGACGGGAGGCCTTGTCAAAGCATGGATGGATAGACCACCACACGCCTCCATTTGCTCTCGTATTGCCAGGGAGGTCAGTTGAAGTCAGATCTCTTACCAGCGTCCATAGCTGAATCTCAATCATTCATACACCCAAGTCCGAGCCGGAAAATGCAGAATACGATCGACTAGTTCTCGCCGAGAAGGCGGCGAGCGGTAATCTGGGGTAAGACGTGCAGGCGCCCGTCATATCCTCTGCGTGGTCAGTCCGAATATTGGGCGGATGTACCACAAGCGAAGCTCCAGTACCGAATCCTCTTGACTCGGTGCTGATTGGGATGATGCGGTTTGGATCAACTGTGTAATTGAAATTTTTTGCGAGCGATCCAACAGGCCCAAACCCTCACGCTGGCCGCTGATTCCGACTTCGTCTCATTAAGCCAGAGGCTTGTGAATTCGAAGAACGCCTTCGATGAGAGCTTCATGCGTATACGGAGACGTACGCCCCCTGCGAATGTATGCCACAGACGGAATGTTCCTGCTCTACGATTCTTCACATCCATACGATCGAATATTCTGTGCGCAACTCGGGCCGACCATCAGCTTCGATCACTGAGGTTCGGATCAGGTCTTTTCGAATCTTCGGACTCGTAAATTCTTCAAGGCGAGACCCGGGGACCCTCCACCACATCAACCTTCACTGATGATATTCGAGCCTGATCGTTGCGAGTCCCCAGGAACATTCCATAAAATCTGATGATAGGTACAGCACTTGTCTTCGGGAATCTCTCTCGGGTCTGCGTTCTAAACCTCTTTCTGAGAGAGGATGGATTGCGGTTCATGGCACTTGTGGGTCCCATCAGCCAGACGCAGCCGCATACCTTCCGAATTAGAGAGGGGCAACTCCAGCTCTCGAGACAGATATAAGAGCTCCACGGGCTCGGAGTCAAAATCACAGAGGATATTCCAAATCAGCCCCGAACACACGAGCAGAACCCTATCGCAATATGTCGGACTTCTCCCTCAAACTCTCGGTGAAAACATCCTACAGTGTGGCATCTCTGATGGAAACGAGCGCCAAACTGAATCTAAGCCTCAAAATCCGCCAGTCGTCGAGCCGCTCCGCGCCGACTAAGAACACCGCTAAAGGGAAGCGCGCGGGAACACAGCTCGAGCCTGGTCCAAGCAGGAGCCAAGCCCGAAGGGAGCGATTGAGCCGGGAGAGGAAGCTCCGGCTCGGCCTCGCCGAGCATCTCGGACCCGAAGCCGCTAGGGCTCCGAGGAAGGACAGCGCGCGGCCACCACAGAATTTCGGAGCCTCGATGGCGAAGAGGCTCGAGCGGGTCGCTCAAGCTCCTCGGGAATTGTTCAGGAAGTGGGTTCCGGGGCCGGCGACCGTACCCGCAGCCGATCCAGCGAGGCTACCGTCAGAGCCCGCATCGACAGAATCGAAGTCGGTGCTCCGGAAAATCAGGGCGCTCCTTCCGCTCCGGAGCATTTTCAAGTAGTTTCGACATCAATTTTCTGTCGAATAAATGTCTTTTCCTGCTTGAAGTCGAGGAGTTTTTCTTGGCCTCACTCAGACACGCCGATAGATTCATTGTCGCTGATAAACCACTCAAAAAAAGGTCGGGCATTCTTCTCTTGGAGCCTCACTGGAGTACGATATGAAAGACTCCCTTGCTCCAAGAAGTATAGCGCACACTGAAGCGGACCGCTCAAATGAGGGGGCCACCTATGGAAGATAACTTGAACGCTATAAACTGTGAAACCTCTGGTGTAGATCAGAATGCACGTCTCAGAGAAAACAATGAGAGGAGGAGGTGACGAGAGAAAGAGGTTAAGATCAGTCAGTGTGTGAGAGATCGTCATTCGAGTCGGACGTGTGTCATCCGTGAATAAATCAGAGTGAAGGATTTAAATGGAATTGGTGTGTACCCTTAGTTCTCCCCGAGCCAGGGTCCACCATGGTCTGTCCCCACAACACCTCCATTGCAGGGGCGGGTTCGACTGTATCCGGTGAGTTGCACCTCTCTGAGCACAGCGTCCGACAATTGAATTAGAACGATTGGATATCGGAAATTCCTCCAAGCGACGATTCCCTACCGACCACTTCCAGCAAATGAATAGATTCAAGGTGGCTGATCTTCTTGGTGGTCGCCCGATTTCGGCCGATCTTGGGACCAGATCCGAAATATTGCGTGCTTAAAACTATGAATCAACACGTCACACTTCCGGCGCTGAGCGGCTCTGGGGTCATCACCAGAGTTGCGATATAAGAGGACACGTAGCTCTTTGTCTGCTTTGTCCGCTCCTTCGAGGCTCCTAGAAAATGTCCCCTTTCCGGAATTTTCGAGGGAATACCACTGAGTCTGATGGAAGAAATTTGATTTTCGCACTGTTATCTCGTTCTCGGCACCGAGGTCTCGGCTGCACCAGCGTGAGCCAGGGGCTGGGTCGGGAACTTTCCCTCAGCGAATTGTCTCTGAACGATCGTTTATCGACATCGAATCTCATTTGAGTGTTAATCATTGGGGAGATGCTTGGAGAGTTCGAATCATTCGAACGAAAGAGTCAAAAACATGGAAGAGAGTGTCTCCTCGATGTCGGCTCGTTGGCTCGTCGTCCCGATTGCCGGTCGGACATTGTCCTCCCCTGGGGAGAGACTGTCCTTCCATATCGCGGCTCTACTTATGTTTCCTTGCGGGTGTATCCTCCGATAGATGAACTACGCAACAGTTCTAGTGGAATTCGGCACTCATTACTGTGACCTGTCTCAGGATTCGGGAGGTTGACAGTGAACATCGAAAGCGCAATAGTAGCCGCGAAACTGGGAAGTTCGAGGCACATGACAAAACTGGTCAAACAGAACGTTAGGCCCAACGACCCGATCGTTTCCGCCTGCAGCTATTGCTTCTCTCCTTACGGTTCTCCCTTGATCGCGCACCTTCATTAGAGGAGCTCACACGGGAGACTCGGGAGCCCCGAGATGCGACCAGAAGGAGTCACGGAGCGGACAGCGCTGCGCGGATCGTTTCAAGCCACCGATCTTCCGTTGGGAAACTGCGATCAGACTATTCCCAAGTATTTGCTCGAAAGTACTTCATGGGACTACAATCCTTGTTCCAGGGGGAATATTTTGCCCCAGTCATTGTCCATCACCATCTATCGGCAGAGAACTCAATAGGAAGAGGAGTACTGCCTCAAAATACGAATCGATGGATTAATGGAATTCGTTACTTGTACCGGTGAAAAACAATCTGGGAAGGATCGACGAGTTCACCTCGCGCGCGGCAGGCATTTCGGTGCCTTACGAGGATCCTCTTCAGAATCGGGCACAAGGCGGAACGTGCAATAAATTGCGATCTTCCCGCTTTGCATACGGGTTTGAGGATGCCTGTTTGGAATAGAAGCGGAACCCTAGCATTCTCGTATTCCATCCTTGATCTGCTATGGTACCGTCGGAGAGATCAGTCACCTGAATGTGAGACCTACATAGAGGGTCGTTCTGCCTTCAATAGGAGCCCTGAATAATGTCCGAAGAATTTTATCGGGGTGAACGAATAGATATATCGAATGAATTCCGGCAGAATCATTCAAAACATGATTACTCATATACAGGAGCTCATAGGGTAGAATCAAGCTCGATCCCCTGGACTTCCGTTCATGGTCCCTGCGGGGGCCGAGTCATTAGCGCGCAAGAATAATCGAGAAAATCAATCCCTTGGAATCGGCTTGCGGATAAGAACCCAGGACTCGCTCGCGAGTGTTCCGAATGCAAGATGAAACCTCGTCCCAGTTCTTGACGGGTCTCTGGAGGACCTTTTTGGAATTCCTCCATGACGGAGCTATTCCTGCCGGGAGCTCCAACGAGCTCTCAATTCCCTCAGTCCCGGGGAGCTCCAGATTCCGAGTCACATATCATGAACCCTTACAGGTCTTGGCTCTCGCTCCCAGGGGAGACAATCTCGTTGCTATCTATGGGCATCAGTGTCTTAATGTGAGAGGAGGTTGAGATCGGCTCCAGAACGAGGAGCAGTCTGACTCCACGGTATCTAAAGGCAAACACGTAGGAGGATTTCCCTCCTCCAATCTATCCGACTCGGCGAAGACTCTGACCGCTCCATCGAGACTCCTCAGTACCAAGCGGAGCGGATTTTTCAATACCGTTCAATAATAAAGCTTCGCGATCCCGGCTACGAACTTGTCGACAAGGCATTGCTCTGAAGCTCCAATTTCTCTTCCAAGCAAGAAGCCCAGCTCTGTGATCATAAACCTCGTGGACCTCCGAAAAACCGACTCCAAGCTGTGCTGCAGGATCAAGCTTTCACATTCTTCGAGGATTCCAGAAGATTCACCCATATCGGGAGGCCAGCAGACGTCTGTCAGCTGGATATCGAATCTTCCGAGGAGCGGCTATGGTGGGAAGGATTCTTGTCCACCCAAAACGAGAATTATGACTTAGGAATTTGAATGTTTTTTTTGCGCTAGGAGTCTTCCTCCGTCAGTTATTCACTTCCTGACGTGATATGCCGAGACCATTCCTTCTCGCCGGTCTGCCGCGTCGGCGCCGCGGCCGCATAGACGCGCTCCGAGACTCGAGCGTGAAATCGGTTCGGGATTTGGGGAGAGAGGGGAGGTCTGAGATTTCGAGCTATATAAGCGCTAGATATCGGGTCCAGGTTCATAATAGATATTCGAAAAAAGATTGCTCAAGTCGCGCCAGGATCCACTTCAAAATGTCTGAGGCAGTCGTCCAAATCACAGTGAAAACGGCGCCTCATATCGTACCACTCCTGGATCCGAGCGCCAATGTCGTCTTCGGCTGCAAATTCTGCCCGTTCTCTCATCGAGCCGCGATGATTGTGAGATTTCACGAGCGAGATCATAGGCAGAGCACGAGAGTCTCGCGTACCGGTAGGAGGAAGCTCCGTCGATCTGGATCGAAGCGCGGAAAAAAGACCCAGCGGTCCAACCGGAAGAACGTCGCAGCCAAAGCCTTTTCGAATACCAAACGGATCATCGCTTCAAGAATCCTCAGGGAAGCTGCTCGAGATATGGGAACGTCTGTAACGAGTGACTTCGCGCAGGTTGTGCGACGGACAAAAACTCTTTTGGAAAGGCTTGGTTCAGGACCATCATCTCGGGCTCAACCCAGACGACCGGCACATATCGTTGAACCTGAGCCGGCACCTCCCGCGCTCGTCTCACGAGAACTCAACCCGGTGCCACCACTCCATAGACTGTTCAAATTCTAGGAGCATGTTCATTTCAACTCTTGGATAGCGAATAAATATATTTTTCGAATGTCATTCGGTCTATGACCCCAGGCATAGAACAAAGAGCCGCCGATGAGATCCCCGAGCTCATCTTGAGGCATCGCTAATTTTTTGCGGCGGGAGTCCTATTCAGAGTTCATCTCACGAGCCGTAGAAAATCAAAACCTGCAGAGCGCGATCAACAATCCCGGAATGACAGAATCTTGATTGACGGTCCGATGAGACTTCCTTCATCAACTTTCACGAAGGAGTCCCCTCCTCCGTTCAGCCAGCCATTGAGATCCTCGTGGTGAGGAACGGCTTGATCCGAGGTATCCTGTCGGTTTCCGAGTCGAGCTCTCTTCGGCTGCCTGAGCGACTTCCTCCTGAAGTCCACAGACGACTGCAGAACTTTTGTCCCGGGAAAAGGTGAGAGCAAACTCGAGCGAGGAGCGATAAGTCTTCCGCGATGATAGTCTCCTCCCCGATGCGCGCGTACGAACTTTGATTTCCGAGACTTGTAGGGGGAGCCCTTATCCGTAGTTCCTTCAGCCAGCGGTCAGAAATTCTGGAGCAAGGAATGTTTAGGCCGGCGTCTAAATCATTTATCACACGGTCTAATTACCTTGAATATTTTTCCAGGATGATATTCGAGCCTGATCGCTACGGGTCCCCAGAAACATTCCATAAAGCCTCATGATATGCACAGCACTCGTCTTCGGGAATCTCTCTCGGGTCTGTGTCCTAAACCTCTTTCTGAGAGAGGATGGATTGCGGTTCATGGCACTTGTGGGTCCCATCAGCGAGACAGCCGCAAACCATCGGATTAGAGAGGAGCAACTCCAGCTCTCGAGACAGATATAAGAGCTCCACGGACTCGAAGTAGAATACACAGAGGATATTCCGGATCAGTCCCGAACACACGAGCAGAACCCTATAGCAATATGTCGGACTTCTCCTTCAAACTCTCGGTAAAAACCTCGTACAGTGTGGCAGCTCTGATGGGAACGAGCACCAAACTGGACCTGAGCCTCAAAATCCGCCAGTCGTCGAGCCGCTCCGCGCCGACTAAGAACACCGATAAGGGGAAGCGCTCGGGAACACGGTTCGAGCCTGGTCCCAGCAGGAGCCAAGCCCGACGGGAGCGATTGAGCCGGGAGAGGAAGGTCCGGCTCGGCCTCGCCGAGCATCTTGGACCCGAAGCCGCAAGGGCTCCGAGGAAGGACAGCGCGCGGCCACCACAGAACTTCGGAGCCTCGATGGCGAAGAGGCTCGAGCGGGTCGCTCAAGCTCCTCGGGAATTGTTCAGGAAGTGGGTTCCAGGGCCGGCGACCGTACCCGCGGCCGATCCAGCGAGGCTACCGTCAGAGCCCGCATCGACAGAATCGAAGTCGATGCTCCGGAAAATCAGGGCGCTCCTCTCGCTCCGGAGCATTTCTAGGTAGTTTCGACATCAATTTTCTGTCTAATAAATGTCTTTTCCTGCTTGAAGTCGAGGAGTTTTTCTTGGTCTCAGACACGCCGATAGGTTCATTGTCGCTGATGAACCACCCAAAAAGAAAGGTGGGGAATTCTCTTCTTGGAGCCTCACTTTGGTACGTGTTTAAAGACTTCCCTGCTCCGAGGATGATAGGGCACACTGAAGAGGTGCGCTCAAATGAGGGGACAACCTATGGAAGTTAAGTCGAACGCTATAAACTATGAAACCTCTGGTCTAGATCAGAATGCACGTCCCAGAGAAAACAATGAGAGGAGGAGGTGACGAGAGAAAGAGGTGAAGATCAGTCAGTGTGTGAGAGATCGTCATTCGAGTCGGACGTGTGTCATCCGTGAATAAATCAGAGTGAGGGATTTAAATGGAATTGGTGTGTACCCTTAGTTCTCCCCGAGCCAGGGTCCACCATGGCCTGTCCCCACAACACCTCCATTGCAGGGGCGGGTTCGACTGTATCCGGTGAGTTGCACCTCCCTGAGCACAGCGTCCGACAATTGAATTAGGACGATTGGATATCGGAAATTCCTCCAAGCAATGATTCCCCACCGACCACTTGCAGCATATGAACAGATTCAAGGTGGCTGATCTTCTTGGTAATCTCCCGATTTCGGCCGATCTTGGGACCAGATCCGAAATATTGCGTGCTTAAGACTATGAATCAACACGTCACACTTCCGGCGCTGAACGGCTCTGGGGTCATCACCTGAGTTGCGATATAAGAGGACACGTACCTCTTTGTCTGCTTTGTCCGCTCCATTGAGGCTCCTAGAAAATGTCCTCTTTCCGGTAATCTTCGAGGGAATACCACTGAGTCTGATGGTAGAAATTTTGATTTTTCGTCACAGTTATCTCGTTCTCGGCACCGAGGTCTCGGCTGCACCAGCGAGGGCCAGGGGCTGGGTCGGAAACTTTCCCTCAGCGAATTGTCTCTGAACGATCGTTTATCGACATCGAATCTCATTTGAGTGTTAATCATTGGGGAGATGCTTGGAGAATTCGAATCATTCAAAGGAAAGAGTCAAAAACATGGAAGAGAGTGTCTTCCCGATGTCGGCTCGTCGTCCCGATTGCCGGTCGGACATTGTCCTTCCCTGGGGAGAGAATGTCCTTCCATATCGCGGCTCTACATATGTTCCCTCGCGCGAGGATCCTCCGATAGATGAACTGCGGAACAGTTCTAGTAGACTTCGGCACTCATTACTGTGACCTGTCTAAGGATTCGGGAGGTTGATAGTGAACATCGAAAGCGCAATAGTAGCCGCGAAACTGGGAAGTTCGAGGCACATGACGAAACTGGTCAAACAGAACGTTAGGCCCAACGACCCGATCGTTTCCGCCTGCAGCTATTGCTTCTCTCCTTACGGTTCTCCCGCGATCGCGCGCCTTCATTAGAGGAGCTCACACGGGAGACTCGGGAGCCCCGAGATTCGACCAGGAGGAGGAGTCACGGAGCGGACAGCGCTGCGCGGATCGTTTCAAGCCACCGATCTTCCGTTGGGAAACTGCGATCAGACTATTCCCAAGTATTTGCCCGAAAGTACTTCATGGGACTACAATCGTTGTTCAGCTGAGCAGAGCGACGCAGTTGCTTGAAAGCAAAAGATGGAAATGTATGAACAATTCATTCAAGCCAGGAGAAAAAAAAT
>NW_003805162.1:213303-229207 GCF_000255335.2 Galendromus occidentalis | reverse complement strand
ATGTATACCCACTCCCCACAACTGATGCTGTATTTGCACAACTAAATGGAGGACGTTACTTCAGTCAAATCGACCTTGCGGAAGCTTACCTACAAGTACCAGTCGAAGAAAAATACACAAAAAATACCTCAGCATAAATACTGTCAAAGGATTATTCAAAGTCAAACGACTACCTTTTGGGATCAAGACAGCACCCAGCCAATTTCAAAGGCTCATGGACACAGTCACTGCTGGTCTCCCTGGAATAGTCACCTACTTGGATGACATTCTCATCAAAAGTGAAACGATCGAGGAACACGAACAGAAAATAAAACGCCTGATGAAGCGTCTACAATCGTTCGGACTCAAAATCAGAGCTGAAAAATGCTCGTTTCTACAAGAAGAGGTTAAATTTCTAGGGTTCATCCTAAATAAACATGGAAGAACACCTGACCCGGAGAAGACAAAAGCAATCACCAACATGCCGTCTCCCACCAACGTTTCAGAACTCAAGTCATTACTTGGTATGATTACGTTTTACAGTCAATTCATTAAAGACCTGAAAGACCTCAAGGAACCGCTGAAGGAGCTACTCAGAAAGGATACGCCGTTCATTTGGTCCAAACAATGCGAGCAGAGTTTCCAGAAAATGAAGCAAACACTTCTATCGGACCTGTTACTGACGCATTATAACCCTGACCTTCCAATCATCGTAAGTGCGGACGCCAGCATGAAAGCGGTTGGCGGATGTCTACTTCAT
The DNA here is from genome assembly GCF_000255335.2 of Galendromus occidentalis. Lineage (NCBI taxonomy): Eukaryota > Metazoa > Arthropoda > Arachnida > Mesostigmata > Phytoseiidae > Galendromus > Galendromus occidentalis. The sequence goes on along the minus strand of NW_003805162.1, from coordinate 228,468 downwards.
GTTATGCCAGATGGAACTCAAAAAGCCGTCATGCACGCCTCAAAGTCACTCACGGACGTGGAACGCAAGTACAGTCAAATCGAAAAAGAAGCACTTGCATTAATTTTCGCAGTTCGAAAATTCCATAAATTCATCTACGGACGACATTTTGTCCTGAACACGGATCATAAACCTCTTTTAGCGATCTTTGGTTCAAAGAACGGAATTTCAGCCCACAGCGCGAATCGTCTTCAACGCTGGGCAGTCATATTGCTTGACTATCAATTCACCATCCGATACAAGTCGACAACCACTTTCGGAGAAGCTGACGCTCTATCGCGTTTAATCGCAGACCAACGGACTGATCAAGACGAGATCGAAGAAAAAGCAGACAAGGTCATCGCTAACGTGGAAATAGACGCCGAGCATAATCTAGAAGAAACCATCGCGTCGCTCCCAGTAACCAGAGAGGATATCCGGAGGGAAACCCTACACGACCCTTTGCTCCATCGGGCAAGCAGACACATTTCCGGAAAATGGCCAGAAATCTCGAGAAATGACCCCTTGTATTTGTTATACTCAAGACGTTCTGACCTAACAATCATGGGAGACATCATCATGTTCCGAGATAGGGTTGTGATCCCTGGCAAACTACAACACCGAATCCTCAGCACACTCCACGAAGGACACCCAGGTCAGACTCGAATGACCATGTTGGCACGATCCTACGTCTATTGGCCAAACATGGACAAGGACATAATCAACTTCGTAAGACGTTGCGAAGATTGTCAACTGGCAAGTAATAATCCCGTCAAAATCCCGCTGCAACAATGGCCGCGACCAGACGGAGCTTGGAAAAGACTGCATGCAGATTTTGCAGGTCCCAAGAACAACATGTACTACTTGATTGTGGTTGATTCATTCTCAAATTGGCCAGAAATAGCTCCAATGAAGAAAATCACCACCAGCGCTACAATCCAACAATTCGAGGAGATGTTCACCAGGAATGGACTCCCCGAAGAAATTGTGACCGACAATGGAACACAGTTTACCTCAAGCGAATTCGAAGAATTCTGCCGTAAATACGACATTACTAAGAAATTTTCAGCTCCAAATCACCCAATGTCCAACGGACGAGCCGAAAAAATGGTGGGAATATTCAAGCAGGCCCTCGACAAAATGTCTAACGAAGAAACCACCAACAACGCAATCGCAAAGTTTCAGGACTTACAGAATTACACCGTCAGAGGCACTCGGAGGAAAGACTCCCGCAGAACTATTCACCGGACGGAAATTCAGGACAACTCTGGATTCCATCATGCCAAAAAGAACATTTCATCTGTACAAGCTTACAGGGACAAAAGCAAAAGGGACTTCAATCAACACCACGGAGTTCGCCAGAAAACATTTGGAGAAAACGATCATGTGTACGTAAAGATGCACCGTCGAAACAAAGAATTCTGGACACCGGGCACCATAAAGAACCGGGACAACGCCTTCTACGACGTTAAGGTCGAGAACAAGGTAACAAGACGACACGCTAACCAACTGAGACAACGTCACGCTGACGCCTCAATCGGCTCAAGACAAATGATCAATGGATTCCAACTAGCGTTCGATCTACCTCTGCCAAGTGAGCAACATTCTTTCTCCATCAAAGGGAAGAGAGACCCAGTAGGTCCAAAAACACCCATCAAAACACACTATGATACACTCCAAACACCCAAACGAACACCACAATTTATTCCAAAAATTGAAACACTGATGAAGAAACTTAGAACAGTGGAAAAGAAACATGGTGTGAATGTTACTCAACAAGATAAAGATGAACTCATGATGAGTATTCAGGAGTTAGAGAAAGAAATCGCTAACAGCGACGATGTTGAATTAAAAGACTTGGTAGATAAAACCAACGCCCTCGTTACGATCATGGGACATAACACCACGACCGCGGAGCTGAGATATAGGATCTCTCAAGAAGACACTGATCCCGAAGAGATGTCAAACCTAATGCAATCTCTCTCCCTCGCTGAAGGAAACCTGCCGCAAAAGGTTGACATAACTGAGATACTGGAGCAATGTGAGGTAGTGAATACCCAATCTCTAGTAGCCGAGCTTGCCGAAGCAGCCGTGAATGTTAACATCAACCAAACGTTCTCACAAGAGTCTCTGGGCTTACAAGACAAGTCCCAAGAAGCTCAACAAAGACTCATTCAGCACGATCTTCAAAAGAAGAAAGGAGAACTTCGAAGGAACTTATTCGAAGCATCATCATCCGAAGAAGATCCAGCCAGCGGAATTCAGCCCATCCCAGAAGATCGTGATCCAGACAATACTACCCCAGAGGATGCAGGAAACGAGAGCGACGACAACGAAGAGGAACCGACAACACCGGACGAAAACCTTCTCGAGACGTCGATCTTCCAGCACCAGCAAATGGTCTCCTTCAGAGTAGACGAAAAGAACCACGAAGAAGAAAACACCGAGACCAAACGAACCAAAAGGATTCGAAAACATCCTTCCTTCCTCGATGTCACGCATACTAATGCCCCGCGATATAAGTCCTTAAAGTTTGACTAAACCAATTGCTCTCTAAAGAAAGGGAGATGTCGCGGTCGGCTTTCCAGCCTAACGCGTAGACTGGAAAACTGCTAACCAGATTACAACGATTCTGAGTCAGCATAGCGGATATCGAGATGTCAAGGTTAAAAGTGGCCCTTGCTCTAGAGAACTATAAAAGGAGCCACCGATCCCAGAATAAACAAGTACGAGCCAAGTACGAGCTGAGTAGTAACCAGGTGAACTCGACGGTGTCTTCCTTGATGTTCCATAACCTACCGCCTTACACCACAACAGTGACACTCCCGCCAAATCGGGTCGGAAACTCAATTCCGGAGGGTTGCAGAGAATATGTGACGAGTCGTCCCCTCCCCCCGCCGGCGTGAAGATTGGGCTCTCATTGCCGGAACCATCCGTCTGCGAAAATTCGACACCGGGCCGCCATCTCCCCGCTCAGATCTCCTATCGCTTACCGCGAACCTCGTTCGGTCACGCGAGCTCTCTGGTGATATCATTCAAGTACAAACGCTCTGGCACATGGTTTTTCGACGCCTCCAGAAGACATCCCGATTCGGCTCCCGCTCGACTGGTTCCTTGACACGGGAGAACGACCGAAATCGAACCTATGGCCGCCATCGGCGTGCTCCGCGCGGACCGACAATCCGTGCTCGAAGTCAGGGAAGACGTGCGGCGCGAAGGACATTCCACAATTCGCCGTATTCGTTACATAGCCTCTCGTTTACGGCGAGAGCGCAGCTTGCGATCCCTAACCGGGCAAATGTTGTATCGACTTCTTCGGTCGACTTGGCGAGGTATGACTCACTTGAATCCCTTGGTATCGCCTCGAGGATTGCTGCCGAAGAGGAATACACATCGACACCTCCCCGGTGATACAGTCGTCTCCGGGCTCGTGTACGGTCGCGAGTTCTTGTTCCCCGGTACATTAACGAGGGTCGGCGAGGCAAGATCGGTGTCACCGCGTAGGAGTTGATGAAGCGTCAGTTTAGCGAGCTGTCGTGAACTGTAGAACAGGATGTTAAAGTCGACCTGAGTGAATGTGAGGAAAGTGATGAAGCCGTTGAGGTTCGCATTGAAGAAGCAAGCTCGTCCTCGTGAAGCGATGACGACGATGATGACAACGATGACTACGAGCGGCGCCGGAGTCATGCCGTTTAATGTACGCTGAGTAATCGAATCCAGAGAAGATGTACATATATACCTAAATCTACGTCATGATGTCGAGTTGTTGAGTTTGATGACTCAGTGCAGAGGGTCCGCATTCTCCGTTCCCAAGAGGTTCCAGTCACCATGGAAGTCGACACAGGCATCGCTCTGTCTACGATGACGCTGAGCAATTTCATAAACTCTTCAGAAACAGTCGACTACTCCCGAATGATGTTCGCCTCCGACCTGCTAACGGTGAATCGATCGAGCCCATCGGTTACGCAGAGCTCAATGTGAAGTACGAGAACGCAGAAAAGAAACTTCGTCTCTGCGTGATAGATCGTCAGCATTTCCCGTCGTTCGTTGGACGCGAATGGCTGGCAGCCCTTCCTGCGCGGTGGCACGAGCTGTTCAACTCGAACTTCAAATCAATCAATAGAATCTCAGCGGCTCAGGAAACTCGGGTTCGTCCTCGCAGCGCACGGCAAGAAAGAAAGTTCATCATATCAAGGAACATAATATGGAGAATGCAGCAAAAAAATTGCTGCAAAAGTACAAGAATCTAACGAAACCGGGGCTTGGATGCATTCCGAACCCGAGGCAAGACTCGAATTGATGTCAGATAATCCGAAGCCGATCTTCGTGCGTGCGCGCCCAATCGCGCACGCATTCACCGATATGACCGAGAAGGAGCTCAAACTCCTGGAGGAAAACAGTCGGCGAGCTGAAGCCCAAAGCCTCTTTGGGACTTATCCAGTTCTACGCCGGCTTCGCACCTCGACTTCCAGACTTGGCGAGCCCCTTGTATCGACTGTTGAAAACCGACGTCAGCTTCAGTTGGTCAAAGGAAATGTCCGAGTCCTTCGCAGCAGTGAAGCGAGAGTTATGTTCGGATAGGGTTATCGTTCCTTTCAATCCGAATAAGCCCGTGCTACTGTCATCGGACGCAACTCCATCTGGGATATCAGCGGTATTGTCGCATCGCTTCCCTGACGGGACGGAACGGCCTATTGCGTACTACTCAAGAGCATTAACCGAAACGGAAGGGAAGTACTCCCAAATCGACGAAGCAGCATTGGGAATCAAAACGGGAGTCGAGAAGTTCTTTTACTACGTCTTCGGTCGGAAAGGGTCTGGGCAAATTCAGACTTAGGAAACCGATTTTATCGAGTGGGGTCTCAATCGAAAGGTAATTTTGAGAGGAATGTTTTCCGCATGGTCCCGGATCTGACTAGTACTCCTGGACGGAATAAATGCCCGGAGAAGTTTTTTCTTCAACCCCTTCTATCTCGAGAACGGCTATAGCTACAGAGTCGTGCGATAGCGCGATCGAAAGCTCTCGTCGAGAGCTTTCATTTGATACCAATATCGACCTATTTGGCCGTTTCTAAGGCTTCAAAAAAGAGAAAACTAGTTTTCGGAAGCTTCGCTTTCATACTTCCACACGAGACGCCACTTTGATACTTTGTCAGATAAAAGTCCCAAGTGTCCCCCATCCATTAGAAATCATATCAAGAAAATCGAAGCGTCACTTTTTGTTGAAAAAAATCATTATTTTCCCCGGCCAAAATCCGTTTTTTCCGGAATTTTCCCGGTTCGCCCCTTTTTCGCCCGATTACTCCTAAACTAGCGCCAGGAGCCCGTTTTTGAGCCCGGAATCTGAAAGCTGAAGCCGAGAGCTTTCGATTGCACCCCCTGGTCACCCGATTCGGACAGGCAAAGCGTCGGGTTCTCGAGATTTCCCATGGAATCCCGAAAAAAGGCGGGCCGATCAACTTCGCTTCTCGCTGCTTTGAATTTCCGCGCGGTGGCGCTCAAGCTGTAGCCACGCCGACGCGAAAACAAACTCGAACGACGTCATTGCGAGTATACTGGAATTGGGGAGCCGTAGAAAGGCTTCGACTGGCTTCTCGAGAGTCTCCCAAGCTTTCGAGAAAGACATTCTACCGCAACAATTCGGACCCAGAGCATTGACTCGCCAGGATCTGCTAGCGAACACAACGACAACGGCTAGGAGAATGCTGAGCTTGAATCCGAATCAAGTGGCGCCCGTACTTGACGGAACCTACGTCCGCCATCAGAAGAGTTTCAATAACGCGTTCCAGCGCCGAGAGTACTCCGGCCAGAAGGAAGTTCCTCTATGCAAACCTTTCACGATATGTACAACGAACGGGCTCATCGTTGATTTTGCGGGACCGTACAAAGGAACTGACAACGACGCTAAGATCGCCCTCGAAGTCCTGGAGAATAAGGATTTGCTGTCTTTGCTGGCTAAAGGCGATGTTCTCGTCGTCGACCGTGGATTCAGAGACGCTGTCAAGCGCATGGAGGGAATGGGTTACCGAGTTGAAATGCCGGCAATGAAGGGTAATAGAAAGCGACTACCTTGCGACGAAGCCAACAAATCCCGTCTGGTCACCAAGGTGCGGTGGATCGTTGAGGCAGTTCACGGACGGGTCGCGCAGAGGTACAAGCTCCTGCACCATAGCCTCGATAACAAGCTTCTTTCCAAGGTTAAATCTCTATGCAGAATTATCGGAAATCTGGAGAATACATATGGACCCCGTTCGTGGGGAGAGAGCGAGCTGAACGAAGTCGTCATCGACCGCATGGAACATCGTATGAACATGCCAAACACTCTCGGGGCACGGGTTGAGAACGAAGGATGGAACCGACGTCGGACTCTTCTTCAGAAAATATCCGCCCAGGACCTAAGCGATTTTCCGAAGTTGCCCGAAGCTCAGCTGCTCCTGTTCGTTTCTGGACCATACCAAATCAACCTCGCGCGGTCCTACCTGGCGGAAATGATGGACAGCAACGGTAACATCGAGATGAAATTCGTCAGAGAAGCGCCGAACGTCGTTCAGCTCCAAGTAAGGTCCCGCCATGTGAATCGCAAAAACCTACAGGATTTACATCCTTTACCATCCAAGCGAGATCAGTATCGACGGAATCGCGGAGTACTGGTGCGAATGTCCAAATGGCAACAGGACGGTGGGCTGTTGTTCGCACGTTGCTGCTGCGGTTTTCTACCTCTCGTATGCGAGATATCTCGATACCATTTCTCGTCCGGCAGCGAACCTGGAAAATCTATTTTTGCCGTCTGGAGGCGAAACGGAGTCAGAGGCGGATGGAGCTAATGACTAAATAAAGTCGTAATCTTCATGAAGGACTATAGTTCGTATTTATCTCCCCATACCCGATGAGCCCTAATGAGTGTCACCCTGAATCGCAATATCCATGTGCTTCCTCAATGGGATTGGATGAAAACTCTGAGGATGGACGTTTTCTCCTGTCCCTGAGGCCGAATCGGGTGACCAGGGGGTGCAATCGAAAGCTCTCGGCTTCAGCTTTCAGATTCCGGGCTCAAAAACGGGCTCCTGGCGCTAGTTTAGGAGTAATCGGGCGACAAAGGGGCGAACCGGGGGAAATTCCGGAAAAAACGGATTTTAGGCCGGGGAAAAGTAATGATTTTTTTCAACAAAAAGTGACGCTTCGATTTTCCTGATATGATTTCTAATGGATGGGGGACACTTGGGACTTTTTATCTGACAAAGTATCAAAGTGGCGTCTCGTGTGGAAGTATGAAAGCGAAGCTTCCGAAAACTAGTTTTCTCTTTTTTGAAGCCTTAGAAACGGCCAAATAGGTCGATATTGAAATCAAATGAAAGCTCTTGACGAGAGCTTTCGATCGCGCTATCGCACGACTCTGTAGCTATAGCCGTTCTCGAGATAGAAGGGGTTGAAGAAAAAACTTCTCCGGGCATTTATTCCGTCCAGGAGTACTAATCAGATCCGGGACCATGCGGAAAATATTCCTCTCAAAATTACCTTTCGATTGAGACCCCACTCGATAAAATCGGTTTCCTAAGTCTGAATTTGCCCAGACCCTTTACCCTCATGTCCGACTCTCAACCTCTGGTTCAGATTTCCTCACCTCAAAGATAACTTCTCCCGCTTACCTCAACTCGGATGCAGCATTACGCGATCTACCTGGTGGGCTTCACGTTCGACATAATCTACCGCCGCACCGACAAGCATCACTATCATTGCAGAGGCATTGTCAAGGCTGCCGGCAAACAGCGGAGAATTTCACACAGAGGACGGCATCGAAAGTTTTCTGGTGAATCAGCTGCAAGAGGTCCCCTTGAATTTCAAGGCGATCGCGAACGAGAGCAGAAGGTGCAAACAACTTCGTCCGCTTTTCAGCGATCTAAGGCACCAGCTAAATAGTCGCATGATGCCCCGATACTTTGGAATCGACCCCTGCGAGTTATCTCTACATGGGGACGCAATCATCCTCCGAGGTCATCGGGTGGTAGTCCCGAAGACTTGTCGAGAAAACATCCTAGTCGAGCTACATTAAGGACACTACGGCGAACGTGAGATGAAGGAGCTCGCACGACGATACGTTTGGTGGTGGGATATCGATGAGGATATCAAGAAGGTGGTGCTGTCTCGTAACTCGTAACGCATGCCTTGAGCACGCCAGGAATCCTCCGAAGGAGCTTCTACTCGCATGGCATCCATGCCAAAGCCCTTTCGAGCGGATACGCTTGGATTGTGCGGGGCCAATCGACGGAAAATACGTCCTACTTATCGTTGACGCTCACAGCAAGCGGCTCGGAGCCTCCATCACGCAAGGAAAAACGAGTAAAGAAACGTTGAAACACGTTCGCGGAACGGTGTCCCGATTCGGTTTACCTAAAGTAATGGTAACTGACAACGACCCAACGTCTGCCTCCGATCTCATGAGGAGCTTCCGCGAAAACAAGGGCATTCGACTGATGCATCCACCTGCCTACCAACCTGCTTCGAATGGCCAGGCCAAATGATTCGTTGCAACCCCGAAAAACGCCTTAAAGAAACTCTCGACGGAGGGAGGAGACATCCATACCAATTTGTGTCCGTTTTTGTTTCTACAAAGGATGGTGTCGAGCTCTACCGGAGAGAGTTCTCATTGCGCATGATCGGAAGGGAGTTGCGCTCCAGATTGGACTTGTTACAGGAAGTTCTCCGACATTCCGACAGAGCCGACGAGAAAGCGAAGTTTGAAGTCGGTGATCCGGTCATCGTCCTCGACTACTATAGATCTCGAAAACCGAAATGGATCGCGGGCAAAGTCGTGAAAAATCATGGGACAAGTATATGTATGTCAGGTGAGGGTTCCCCATGGTATATGGAATCGTCATTTTGAATAGATCCGCCCCAGATAAGATCATGATCAGCCGGTTTCTGCAGAGCACAGCTCGATTCTCGCCGCAGTGCTTTCGGTTCCCAAATAACAGGATAGTCCACCACCAAGCTCAACAGCTTCACCGGGAGAGCGAGTGGAATCTCTCTGGAATCCTCTGAATCGATCGAAACCAGCGAACGAGGCCCGACCATCCGAGGGCACTGCGGAACGAACGATCCAACTACCGACTCCGACATTCCAGATGAGTATACGGATGCCGAGAATGTACCCGTTCCCCCCGATGAAGTACCCTCAGCGCCAGAAGGAGTTCGTAGATCCCAGCGGAGGATAATTTCGAAAGCGCAGAGAGTTGCAATGCGGATCCCAGGACCGTATGCGGACCGACGGGCGGTCGAGTGCTTAGCGTGTTTGTCACTCCTAGTGCCAACGTGCTCTTCACGAAGTGAAACTCACTTCGTGACGTTTTCCACTTCGTGAAGTGCCGCTCGCGCGGGGGGTGGCGCGGGCTCGATCCCTGCTGCCGGCGGAAAATTCTCGACGGAATTTCCTCACAAAGCAACAGTTACTCGGCGCTTTCGTAGGGAATGATCCTCCTGGGTACATTTGTTCCACGGATCCGTCTTCGGAATCTCGTGAACAACAGGTCTCGTGATTCATACATATATCGAGTCCTCAGTCAGATTCTCCAAGAATGAATTCATACAGCGAGCGTAGTGATCCTTCAATGTGCGCTACAGCGGTTCCTCGATGCATATCGTTCACGAATTGAGCGGAACAAGGAAGTGATCATTAACGTCGTACATCGTACCATACGTGCACTTAACCACCTTCGACGTGAAAAGCACCATGGCTTCAAGTGAGGCAAAGCCCTTGCGGAAGGTGAAGCTGGCAGTTCGCTATGCCTCACGAAGCCCTTTCTTTCGGCCCTTCTCAACGAATCCTCAAGAGGTCGACGACGAGATCACAAGACTGAAGACGATCACCGTCCTTTGTAAGAAATGCGAGCCCCCCGGTATTCCCAAATGCAAAAGCAAAGTTTCCATAGATCGCACATCAAATTTGACGACTCGTCTCAGGCGGCATCACGAGCCCCAAGTACGTAATGCTTTCGTTTAATGACTCACAGAAATGCGACAAGTCTTCGTTTCACGCCATCCTGTCAAAAATTCAGGTTGAACCGATCGCTGTGAAAATTCAGGGACAAGTTCCCGGGAGCTTCAGGAATGTCATATGAGGGTCGTCGTTCTCATGTGATGGGTCCTCCCTCCATAAAAACATTATTGTCGCCGAATGACTCCTCGATTATGGATTTCGCGAGCAAGTAATGACTTTCCTCCTATTGGAGGTGGTCAATCGCAGCCAACGCTTTCCCCGATAGCGATTTGCGGAGAAGATTCAACTTCTCAATGGCTGGTGCCGGCGTCTGGTCCACGAATACCGAAAATACCCGTTGTCATTCCCGGAATTTTTTCGGATCGCCCGCGAATTTCGGCACTTCTCGGGCATTTCTGCCGAGAGCGAAAGGTGCCGCCGGGAGTATGTTGTGAATGCTAGCCACTGCCTGAGCCGTTGGCTGTTGCCGGGACTGGCTGAGCGGCTGACCACTTTGAATTGAGTTTTCCACGACCTGCGATGGCTGAGATGAGATCTCCGTCGCCGAAGACTCGTCGGATGACGTAGTCTCCTGTTCTTGATCGAGACCTGCCGGCAGACTTCCCGTGTGTGAAAAACAACTGATGTCGTCTCCCCGACTGGGCAGGTTCGGGCGGGACCCAATCATTGGGGGTACTCTCGAGCGCCATGGCTGCTGCTGAAGTTCCCGAGGAATTGACCTCGGACGCTTCAGGTTGGTAGTTGTCGATAAGGTCGGCGATGTCCTCGATTACATCGTCGTGAATCATGAGCTTCGCCTAAGGGTCTGGGTAGCTCCGATTCAGTCCTAGCTCTGCGGATTCCTAGCTGTGCGGATGAGACATCCAAGCTCAGAGAATTTTGATGTGGTTATGCTCGCTTCCCCGCTTGGCGATTCTACGATTAAATAATCTGAGCCTTCGACGACGCTGCGGCGCCGCGGACTCGTTTGCAGTGGACCTAAAATTTATTTCATCCCGAGAGGCGATGTCCGTCTTATCTCAAACCCTCCTAGGGAATCCCGCTCATCGATTCGGTCTGATCTAGGTCACACTGAATAATGTAGTGTATGCCCGCCTTCGTCCTGATGCCCTACGAGCGGGCCTGTGTCGCCTCATGAGGCAAGATGATGGGCTCCTTTCGATATTATTTCAACTCTGTGATCCGAGCCCTGATTCCAATTCACTTACATCTATCCGTTCATTAAGCGTCCTACCATTCCAACCTGCCGCGGGGAGGCCGCGAATCGAGAGGTGATCCTGCATTCGCGTGAGGAAGGCATTCTGATATCGGCACCGTCACGGACTTCATTTAGACGAATTTCGATAATCCAAGAAATTCGGGGGAATCCAAGATTGATATTTCGTTTTTCGCGAACAGAACCACGAAGCGCAGATCTCAAACACAGACTGTATGAAATTCCGATCGATAGAAGGGGCTGAGTGAGAACTTCTTCACCAATTAAGCTGAGGGACGAGATTCCGGAATACGACCCACGAATTCCTGGGGGGTAGCGCGCTCGAAGTTCTTGCGTCTCGAGAGGAAGTTCCGAAGCCGGATTCCGCATTGAAGCACTCTCGAGTATCAGTATTTAAGCACAGACCAGCAAACCCAGACTTCATTCGCGGTCCCGGTGCTCGAGATCTAAGGTCGTTTGCTCTAAGTCAAGTCGGAGGTTCTACATAAAGTCGGTGTTCTACACAAAGGGTGTTCAGTTTGCGTAACTCTGCTGTCGTTGAGGCGTGCGCTCTTCCCTGAGAACCTACTTTCTCCGGATGTTCTGTTCGAGGCTCCTGCTTCCGGGACCGACAGCAGGACAATATTCATCGTCTTGCATTCGAGAGGAGCAGCGCGTACCGAACTGGGAATCTCAAAACATTGAGAAGATCTGGTTTCGGGGAACGGAGCAACGATAATCGTGATGCGAGCCTGTATCTTCATCATAGGTCTGCTCGGCGTCGTTTTCGAAGCGAACGCTCTGTACGACTCCAGAGACGAAGTCGTCGAGCTGACACCGGACACCTTCAGCAAGCGTGTCCTCAACGGAGACCAAGTATGGATAGTGGAGTTCTTTGCACCCTGGTGTGGCCACTGCAAGAACCTCGCATCCGAATACAAAAAAGCAGCACGAGCTCTCAAGGGCATTGCCGGAGTCGGAGCTGTGGACGCCGACCAACACAAATCTCTGCCTGGTCAATACGGAGTCCGAGGCTTCCCCACATTGAAAATCTTCGTGCCTGGAAATTCTAAACCCATAGAATACCAAGGCGCCCGAACCGCTGATGGCATTGCCGATGCCGTTCTCCGCGAAACGAAAAACCTTGTCAACAAGAAGCTCGGCAAAAGTTCCGGGTCTGGCGGTTCATCGTCGGAATCCGGGGGCTCAGGAAACGACAAAGACGTGGTTCAACTGACGTCGGAGAACTTCCGGAAATTGGTGCTCGACTCGAAGGACATCTGGCTGGTCGAGTTCTTCGCTCCATGGTGCGGACACTGTAAAAAGCTCGCGCCTCATTGGGCTAAGGCCGCGACTCAGTTGAAGGGGCAAGTCAAGCTCGGAGCCGTTGATTCCACGGTCTACCAAGAGCTCGCTCTGGAATACGGCGTTCGCGGCTATCCGACGATCAAATACTTCCCCGCCGGACCTAAGGACAGCAACTCGGCTGAGGAATACAACGGCGGCCGAACTGCGGACGATATCGTTGCCTGGGCATCCGAGAAAGCAGCCGAGAACGCTCCTCCACCCGAGGTTGTCCAGCTTACCAACGAAAAGGTTCTTAACGCCGCTTGCTCGGACAATCAGCTCTGCATCGTGGCCGTCTTGCCGCACATCCTGGATTGCCAGTCCTCATGCCGGAACGACTTCATCACGGAGCTCAAGAAGCTTGCCGAAAAGTACAAGAAACAGAAATGGGGCTGGGTATGGTCGGAAGCCATGGCGCAACCGAAAGTGGAGGAAGCTTTCGAGATCGGAGGATTTGGCTATCCTGCACTCGCTGTCATGAACTCGCGCAAGATGAAGTACTCGCTCATGCGTGGCTCGTTCTCCTTCGACGGAATCAAGGAGTTCCTCCGGGAAGTTTCCTTCGGAAGAGGACGCAGCGCGCCTGTGGCTGCAGCGGAATTGCCCGAAGTCCAGTCGATTGAAGCATGGGACGGAGAAGACGGCAAGCTCGATGAGCCCGACGATATTGATCTCTCCGATGTGTCCCTTGATGAGGAAGAAAATCCCGCGAAAAACAACGAGCTTTGAGCTGACCCGCGGAGCATCAACAACCGTTCTCTTCCACATGGTCTCTCTGTGAAGACGTTGTCGCGTTCCATCCCCCGCGGCATCGAGCTGTAGTTTTGTAACTTATGGGGAGGGTAGGAGTCATGGACCACAGAAAATCAAGGTCGGAACGCGTAGAGAGATATATTTTCCTTCTCGATGAATGCAGGCTGTGAGCTTTTTCTGAATTCAGGAAAATGCCCCTTCGGAAACTTCAGCAACTCGTTTGTTTGCTTGTCGCAACTCACATGAATTTTCTGACTGTACATACATAGCTTAGCGGATCAAATAAAAGAGCGAAATCCATTTCCATCAGATGGATTCCGCAGGCGAATGTCTACGAGGAAAAAAATTCTTCCGCTATGTCAATGCGCGGCTTCGGGGGGTTCCCCCGCCGGTCCGCTCAGGGATTCTGGGACTGGAGACCTGGTGACAGATTCCGCTGCCATGGCAGACCTCTTCCTCCAATACTTCGGCTCAGTCTACACGGCACAGACGATGCAACCCACGCAGGCCTCTGAGCAGGCTGACCTGAGTCCCGCTCTCGCCATCGATGCCCACACGGTATCAGCACTATTACACAAGCTACCAATAAAGACATCTGTAACCCCAGTTGTCTTCCCACCGCTCTTTCTCAGAAACCTGGCCGACTAACTGGCCGAACCCCTGACTCTACTCTTCTCACGTTCTCTAGCCGAGGGCGAAGTGCCCACCGCCTTCAAACTCTATGTTGTATCGCCGATTCACAAATCCGGTAACCGGAAGACTGTGGAAGACTGTCGTCCTGTGGCCCAGCTCTCGATTCTTTACATCTTGATGGAGATAATCATTCCAAGATACATCGTTGACTTCCTCGCGTCCACTGGCAGGCTCGATCGCCACCAGCATGGGTTCTGCAAGGGGAGGTCCACGGAGTCTCAACTGCTTGAGTTCATTCCGGATTGGGGCATGGCGGACTGTCGCGACAAGGCCATCCATGTTTTCTACTTTGATTACTCCAAGGCATTCGACAGGGTGGGCCACTCAGCACTCCTTGCCAAGCTCAGAGCTCTCGGGGTCCGCGCAAGTGTCGTCGACTGGATTGCGGACTACCTCTCAGACCGCTTGTTCGTTGTTCGGATAGGCGAATCTTTCTCAAGACCGGCCCCTGTCCCTCCGGCGTCCCACAAGGCTCATTCCTTGGACCGATCCTGTGGACGGTGTTTATCCTTGACATCAGGAACTTCATCCCCCTTGAGGTTTCATACAAACTCTTCGCTGACGACCTGAAGCTCTACGTAGAAATCGGCAATGATGGCTCTCGTGAATCACCCCTTTGCAGGCCGTTGATGGAGACAAACGAGCCTAGAACTCAAGAGCTCCCCTGAGGAAGGATCCTCTGACCGACCTACGGCTCGACACGAAATTCAATTTCGACAATTTCTTGCCATTTGAGTTCTGCATTGCGGAACCGGAACGAATACACGTTCTATCAGCCATCGGAACCAGCGGCCGACCAGGAAGTTACGAAGAAAGCGCACCGCTTCCTCTAAAGATCGTTCACAATCGTCATCAAGCTGCGCCAATCCCACCCCTCCGAAGAAATGGCGATTTCGAGGAATATGGAGTCAGCACAGGGTCAAGCTCACGGTGCGGAAGGAGCTCGGTATCTCAAGAGGAAACTCTGTGAAACCGTTGACGACTTCGTGAGGAGTCACGAAGCAGCAACTGTGGAGACCGGGATTCCTCTCGACGACGAGTCAATCCAGATGGCCCTGCGGTATCTGGCTCTGTTCCCTATGGAGGAAATAGACATCAATTCCTTCCCCGTGGAATACAAATTATTCCTGAACATCTACGGGGGCGTACGCCTCCCGCATTTCGA
>NW_003805162.1:212237-213283 GCF_000255335.2 Galendromus occidentalis | reverse complement strand
GACCGAAGGAACGGCCATCGATGAGGAACGAATAAAAAGCATACAGACAGTCCCAGCACCAACGAACATCAAGCAGTTACAGCAGTTCCTCGGAATGGTGAACTATGTGTCACAATTCGTCGATCATCTATCAGACAAGACGGCCGTTTTGAGGGATCTTATAAAGAAAGATTGTCCATTTGACTGGCAGCCGGGCCATCAGCAGGCTTTCGATGATTTGAAGAAGGCGCTTGTGAGCGCCCCGGTTCTACGATACTTCGACCCAAGGAGGACATTGACATTGTCAGTCGATGCGTCCTTGAAAGGTGTTGGTGCTGTGATCATGCAGGACGGTGAGCCGGTAGCTTACGCAAGCAAATCGCTCACCGACCCACAAACGCGCTGGGCACAGATAGAGCGTGAGCTCCTGGCTATTGTATTTGGCTGCCAGAGGTTCCACTACTATGTGTACGGCCGTTCGGATGTTTTAGTGGAAACGACCGTTAGAGCAGATATTCAAAAAACCGTTTCATCAAATCCCGCTACGTCTACAACAGATGCGATTGTCCCTTCAGCGCTACGATATAAAGGTGACATATAAGCCTGGCAGGGAGCTACGCATCGCGGACTTCCTATCGCGGAACCCGCTGGAAGAAGCACTCGTATATAAACCACGTCTGAGCACCATTCGGCACATAGCCATTGCTGATCAGCGCCTACAAGAATACCAGAAAGAGACCAACAAGGATGAGGAAACCGCGACACTGAAGAAACTACATGAGATGGGATGGCCGAGTGACAAAATGGATCTTCCTGAGGGAGCACGCATATACTGGCCATACAGAGACGAAATACACGTCGAGGAGGGCATCGTCAGGCGATCCAACCGCATCATAGTTCCCAAAGCGAAGCGCTCGGAAGTGCTCCAACAACTACATCAAGGATATTGTGGAGGAGTCAAAATGAAGAACCGCGCCCGAAATGCCTTGTATTGGCCATCCATGAACAAGGATATCGAACAACACACAAAGCATTGTGAGCTCTGTCAAAAATACCAGAAATCAAAA
>NW_003805162.1:187340-212217 GCF_000255335.2 Galendromus occidentalis | reverse complement strand
TTTATCGCTTTCTTGGAGAGATTACTTCGCGGACTTCAATCAATTCCATCGATTGAACGGAGATATCATCGAGAGAAAAGACCTTCCGACCCCGAGTGAGCCGGAGGAAATCATCACCGAAAATGCCTGCACCAACGTTCCCCTTGCGGAAGCGTCTATTCCGGAGCCATCGGAACCAGATCTCAGACCGGCTCCGGCGAGAGGTTTGCGCATCGTCTTCAAGGAGATCGTGGATCAGGGAGAGGAGGAGTTTTTGCGCGAGTTGGAAGAATGTGACAATCCCAACATAGATGACATGTTGGCCTCAGACGATGAGGACGATCAATACGCAGATGAGGAATAGAAGACACAGGCTCTTAGCCCCAGCGTGATGGCCGCACTGTTCATCGAATCAGCTCGAATTCAATAAATCAAACTTTGTCAGAGAAAAAACGGAGGCTCAATTCTTTGGGGAGCATTTCAGCGGGTAGGGTTCAGACCCCCTCTGAATCTTGAACGCCGGAATCAGAGCTGTGCGCCATCTGATTTTTCCCGGCGGCGGCGACAGGCGAAGAAAGAGGCGGCGGCGGCGGCGGACGCCGCGGCGTTTTTCAGCGGACTTGAGACTCACGGCGCGCCGCGGTTTTCTCTTACCCGGAGCGAGCTCCATGAGGAAAGTAGGAGCGAGCTAGGGCACCAAAGAGGGAGTAAGCTTCGGAATGGCGAAAGTAGGAATCGAAGAGCGAGCACAAGTTAGGTTCATTCATTCTTAAGCCACTTATTCTGCAAGAACTCTCGATTATCAGGTATGAGACGACAAGAGGGCAGGCTCGTCATTCCAATTTCGTCTCTCGATGTGCGGCGAGGAGTTGACAGAAAAACTTATGAATCGTCTCGATTCTCGGAAGAGATAAGGTGTCGTCTGCGATTCTCATCATCAAGCGAGCGCATCGAGCTCGGCCCAGGTTCTCTTCCTTTGACTTTGATGAACATTTTCTTCTGTATTCCCTCGATTTGCTCCGAAAGTCTCCCGAAATCTTTCGGAAGGTTTCTTGACTATCTACCATGGGGATCATGACGGCGCGCCCTCCCGCCGCAGGACGCCGTGCTCAGAGCTCGGCGGCGGCGGCGGAGCTCAGAGCTCGGCGGCGCGGCGCACAGCTCTGGCCGGAATTCACTGGTCGATGGGCAGACGCCTTCTCGGCAGCGGGCCTCCGAGTATCTCGAATAGCACTCGTTCCGGAGGTTTGAGTAGAATCTGTCTTCTTCCAGCATTTCCTCGTATGATTATAGTCATAATCATACGCATGTCTGCCCAACACTGCTCCTAACATATAAGCTACTATGGGCGCAATGCTGGCTATCCCGCTGCTTGTCAGCCTCTGCTCTATCAGCTTTTTCTCCGTTGCAGCCTCTCCTGTATCAGCTGTTTCTCCGTTGCGGCCTTTCCTTCATCAGCTGTCTCTACTCTGGCAAACCGACTTTCCCTCCGAGAGCTGATTCCGACTGTTGGAAAGTGTGCGTTCGGAAGTCTTGCGATCTGAGTCACAGCTCGAGAGCCAAGCCGAGTAATACTTTAGATAACGAGGTTCTATTAAGATTGGCTGATCTACACAGGAGATCATGGTATTTATTGAGAATCTGAGCATGCGCAGATCAAGTGACAAACCGCGGATTCTCCAATAATTCCGTCGATTCTCGCGGCCGAAATAGTTGAAGGAATACAGGTTCCGGTTGCAATCCTACGTGGTTTTTGTGTGCCATCAGGGTATACCATGGATTCAAACCAGACGGCCGAGGGGACAAGGATCTCCTACACAGCAGAACGGAAACTGGAAGTCTCACGCCATGATAAACACTTTGGAATGACAGCAACGCTCCTTGAATTCAATATATCGAAGAGCATGCTATATCGCTGGAGCGCAAAGGAGGAGAAGCTTCCCACGACCGACAAAAGACGCAGAGCTTTCAGGAAAGGCAAAGCTAAGCTCCTGGCTCTGGGACCTGAGATCAAACAAAGGGTCCTTGAGCGCTGATGACCAAACAAAGCGGTTCAGGTGCGCGATATTCAGAGAAAAGCCTTGGAGACAGCGAAGAACGCCGGCATAGAAAATTTTAAAGCCTCGAACGAATGGGTCCACAAATTTATGAAGAGGAACAGCCTAAGCGTTCGGAGACCGACCGGCGTGGGTCAACCACTTCCGAATGGTGCTTTGAGAAGATCGCAGCATTCCGCGAGTTTTTCATGGATGCCACGTCAGAAATCCCACCCTCAAGTGTGGATAATATGGACGAAGTTCCAGTGCCCCGCGACATCACTCACTGACGCAGTGCTCTGCGTCACAGCTGCAGGAGAGAAGCTCAAACCGATGCTAATATTCAAAAAGAAACTAATGCCAAAAGAGGAGGTGAATGAAAAAGCGTGGATGAACGACCCCCTCATCGTCGAATGGTTAAATTAGATGCGGAAGGAACGCATTTTCTACGAGATCCGTTCGTGATCTCCCTCACCCGTCGGAGAGAAATTCATCGATATAATCGAGTTGTGAAAAACAATCCTCAGTCGATTCCGTGAAACTCAAATGAAAAGCTGAGGATGATCGATGTCTCATCTTCAGACACTCACCGGAGTCGCCCAGTAGAAAGAACTCGGAATGGCCTAGATCGGTTTCGTGGTGTATTCAGCTGGTAAAACAATCGCACCTCGATTCCGGGGAAAAGCTGGGGGCTTACTTGATGCGTTCCGAGCACGATTCACTGTTCGGGCCAAAGTCTCGGAACTCGGGAGATCGATTTAGCTGCTTGGGGGGATCCTCCAAACGTAGTTTCGATACATTGAAGCGGTGTGCATTGGCTCTCGACTGCCCGGCGTTTCAGCAAGCATTGCCTTCCGGCCACTTCGATCGCTCCTAGATTCAATTCGTCGCTGTGAGCTCCAACCCTCTCGAAGACTTCATTAGTGACGGAACAGGTGAGTAGACGGGCTTTACAAGAGCCCTCATGATGACACCTCCAGAACTGAGTCGATCCATCCCTGCTCCTCCTTTCTTCGATGTAGACGTGGCCCTTGTGTACCAGTCCTTCCCTACCTCTCTGCGAAACAACTGCATTCGACGCAGTTGCCATACTGGTTTGACAGAGGACTACGGTCACATCAAATGGAGCTCTAAAGACTTCGGCTCGAAATCGAACAATTCCCTGTGTCTGTGAACCCTTGTCGTCTACTTTCTTGGTTCACCACTGGGGGCATCACGAGACACCGTGAAACGTTCAGCGTCCTTTCCGCATCGAGTTGCCGACATCGAGCTCTCTCGCATCGACTTGCCCCTGCATCGATTTGACTCGCGTCGAGCCTTCTTTGCATCGAGCTTCCCCCGCATCGAGTCGTCCCGCATCGAACTGTCCCGCACTGAATTGTTTCGGCATCGAGTTGTCCTGGCATCGACTCCACAGACATAGACTTGTCGAATATCAGAATCCGGTCCAAGCTCGGCCCGCTGTCTGCGAGCAGAAATTTTCCTCTGGCGGAGCTTCCCGATGTCGTACATATTATACAAAAACCAAGAAAAAAATTGTGTACGAAAACTCATAAGGAAAAGTCAAATCGCTCGAGGAAAGCGGGTGCTCAGGAGCCCGAATCTCGGTTTTGCGCACATTTTGCATACATTCTTTGACAGCGCTTTGACGAGGCATCAGACCCAAAACACATTTGGGGAGAAGTTGCAGGGTGGCTTGCGAGACTTGCGAGGTAGTTTCCACCGTTTCCGCTGCTCCTCTCTTCATCCCCGAGATCGCCTCCCTAGCCTGGAGGTGAGCAGGCCTGCTATCATGGCTGTGAACGCCGATCTTCAAGGGATATCGGCTGACGAATCTTCAACCTCAGGGCGATATGGCCAACGACGATCATCCTCGAGCGAGGCAAGACTTCTCCACTTCGCAGGAGACATCGACGCGAGAGTCATCGCCCTTAAAACCGTTGTGGCCACAACGGTTTCCCGTGGCTTTCTGCGAGCAAATCCGTGATTCGTTTGGAATAGGCCTCAGAAGCTTGCGTGAATGACGGAAAATAGCAAGGATCAGGCCGAAGTTCAACGTAAATACTTGATGCTCATTTGCACCATCTCCTGGTGAGAGGTAAGATTCTAGTACATGTTCTCCACACTCTGAACAGTTACCGCACAGTTTGGAAACCGTGGTGTCCTCGTTTTCGGGATGGTTCCACAGAAGTATCGCCATACTGGGATTAACTTTTCTGAAATCCCGGAAAAACCAAAGGCGATCTCAGGCATCGCGTTTTTGCCCGAACTCGTTGTCGAGGAATATATTCTCCAATTGCTGTGTCGCTCTCTTCCACCTTATTCGTGGACCGCATTCCCCGTATGTTCGATACCCCCATCAAAAGTCGCAGCAATATTTCTAAACCCACTCAGCTCGTTTCAACCATCGCTATACTGTCGCATGGAATATACCGAATCTTGCCGACATGAAGCGTCTGTTCATCAAGCGACCGTCGATTGACACTATACTGATCATGTTAGCCGGACACAACATTCACATTGCCACCTTCAGGAATCAGACTCAGCGAACCGGGATTTTCGGTGTTGGCCCTTCGTGAGTGGGCTGTTCCACGACGACAAGCTCGAGCTTCCCGGGCTCCTCCCGTTGACATTCTCAGCCATTTCGCAGCTGTTTCTGATTTCCCTACAAGCTCAGCTGCCCTTGCTTTCAGCTTTTGTCGCGTGATGGTGCTTGTCTTCGGTCTCATGGCTGATACCGGAATCAGGTGAAACCCTTCGATGACTCAGCCACACACGTCGTTATAGTCCATCGAATCTCGGCGAAACCTCCATTTGAAATTTCGTACGGGCGAGATGAGGCCATCCCGGAACCCTCTTTGATTCAAGATAGACCTCAGTGCGGGAAACCTAATCCATACGCGGTTTGAATGTAGACCGAGAGAGAACCTGCATCGCCGGAGCGCTTCTCTCCACAGAAGCGGGGGGAGGTTATCCCCACGGACTAAATTTTTCCTCGGACGAGGAGTCTTCAGTCAATTGAAGTCCATGTCCTCAGCAAAATACATCAGAATCTTACTTCCTCCCGACTGCCTGAGCCGACCATTCTCCCCTTACTCTAGAAAACGAATATTCACGCGGTTTAACAGAGGTTTTCGAGAGTTGACAGGGATCATCCGATTGACCCTCCTTCTTTGTTCAGTCCGGATAAAGATTGGGCGGGACAATGTCTCGTGAAGCAATCCCCTGACCCAATCCTCGTGATAATCCGATGCCTATCAACGAAGATCCAGCCCCGCTGCATGGATGACGAAGTTTCTTTGACCGGCTACTAAAGACATATTGAAGACGTTTTCACGTCGAAATGCTCCGGCTTCTCGGGTAATCGAGATCATTGCATGGCGCGAAAATAATTCGTCAGATTTTCTGTCAATATTTGACTTTTGGGCGCCGCGCCGGCGTCGTCGAGAATCTTACGATTCCGGGAGACTCTCTTTGAGTCCTCGCCCGGGACTACTTTGGCATGGCCCAGCACCCAGAGCCGGAGGAGATCTATATTATTCGATCGTATCTGTCCACTACAAAACCCCGAATGGCGCGTAATCGTTCGCTGCGATCCGAGCTGCTCCGTCATAAGGAGGAATTCGCGCGAGCCGCTCTAATAACTCCCTCCCCTACCTCCTTCTCCATCAGATACTTCTAGGGAGAGATCGGAGATGAGAATCATGGACCCTTTATTGTCGTTGGGAATTCCAAAAGGAAACGTCGTCGATGCATCATCGTTTTGATGTGGAGTTCGGAGACGAACATGATCGATCACCGACTGCGAAGATTTCCGTACCGAGTCTCTTTGATTCTGTGTCTGTAGTGTCGATTTTAGCCCACAAGCTTCGTACCTGCAATGATCTCAAAAGAATTAATTCCACAGGGGCCACGACGAAGGGATGGCAAACCGGACGAAGAAAAGGTATTCGAGATATCAAAGGCAGAGTCCAAGGATAATTGAGTAAAAATGCGAGGCACCAGCATCAGAGCCCCGGGAATCCAAGTCACCTCCGAAGCCTATCTCTTCTTTGATGTTTTTCTTGGTATCAGTTGAGTTCGCTTCCTCACGGATGATGTCCTCCTGAGGAATCTCTGAATGGTGAATGACCCTTTTGTGGAGTCGAGTGGGGCCAGTATCAACCGTGCTCCCTGAGCATAGCCGGGAATGAATACTCACAGCAACGTACAGCACGGAATCCTTCCTTATCCCGAGCTCCCCAATTTTATGCTCTCCGTCAACGTCTCGCAGGAGTTTCTCCCCATTCAGGATGACTTGCAGAATGGGAGTTATATGGTGTTTCGCCATGATCTGTCGTGGAATTATAGGGTGATAACGGCGAGGGGGAACAGTCGAATGAATCGGATGATATGATTGACTGGAATATCGCTGTCGAGCGATCAATATCCCTCCAACAAAGAGGACTCCTCATCACAATCCAATTACTCCGTGATGTATTTACCTTCACTTTCAAATCAACAAATGTATCGGTGGAAGTCAAAATCACCGATTTAGCGTTGGGAATTCTGCGACCCAATCGAGCTCTCTTGACCGGAGGCTGTAACGAGGAGACAGAGGTCTGTGGGTGTTAGCCACAAATCATGTACATTTCGTAGGCGAACTAGATCAGAGATACTCCCTCACCTCAACATCGTCAAGCCCATGATCATCCTGGCCCTCCGTCAGACTCTTGTTCGAGCTCTGGTACGCCGAGTGTTTCGCTATCAACTCGGCAAGGCTCAATTTCACGACCGGGATCGCTGCATTGTTGAAAACTGACAACGCCCTCTGATCTTCTAACAATTTGAGCTCCAAGCAGACTTCGCAAGGTTCTGAAGAGTAAGGCAGGTATTATAGAAGTCGGAGCATGGATGTATTCGAGATGGATCCCATACATGATCATTCTCTCAGATTTCAAGCGTCTAAGCACCTGGTGTTATTTCGAAATCCGAGTCCTTCCTACGGATTTTTACGAATCCATCGAAGGAAAAGCTAGACCGAAGAACTTCGCCCTCCTCGGGAGAGAGTAGAACAACACATTCGGAAAACGCGCCGTCGCCCCCAGATAGGAGAGTTTTGCCATGTGGACATATCAGCGCGTTCGGGGAGAATGTCGGATTACAGTCGGGCTTGGTGGAGGCCCGCAAGACTCTGCGTATGCTCACAGCTTGATCGACGTGTATCGCTAGCGCGTCTGTCTCATTGTGCAGAAAACTGTGCCTGAACTTCGTCAAACCCTTCAGCCGTCGGCGCAGCATTGATATCTCACCCGCACGCTGCGAAGCTATTTCCTTCTCTGTGCGTGATTCGTCTCTGGAAGAACCCATCGACAAGCCAGTTCAATAGGAGAGCTTGTAATAGGAAAAGCTTGGATATGATCTGTTATAGGTAGACGGGTTCCTCAATGATCAACATGACAGAAACACTCTCAAACTCACAGACATTGTTGGCACTCGGCGACAGTATCGGGATAGGCAATGCACGAAGGAAAGTACCTCCTCAACACGTTCCAAGCATCTTTCGGGATTAGCTTCTTTTCCCCTATCGCCAAGTTCCCATGTACACACGTCAACTTCTCGTTGAATGTTTCCCTCAGCTCTGCGACGCAAGTGCCTGCGTCTCTCACGGTGGAGATAATTTGATTTTCCGCCATTTTGAACCAATTCTGTAGATGCTTGCTGCTCACCTACGACATCGACCCGACATCATTCGATAAGATTATGATGAAGCCGCGTGCGTAGTCTAGACAAGGATTATCGCTCTCTACACAACTTGGACTCACCCAGAATGATTCTTCACATTCCTTATTCTTCAGATATCCTACGAAGGCTTTGTTGTCTACTTGCAACTGCAAACTAAGCGCCATACGTTTCCCTAGTTGAACTACACATTCACGACACAATTCCTGGGGGACCACAGACACCGGTCGCCACGCTTCGCTCAACTCATAATTCATACAGAATTCCTGGAATTTCGGATAGAATCATTAGCCGTGGTATCGTGGGCGGGGAACACTCTCGGGATGAGGTCACCCGTGAGGAACCGCTTACATCAAGGAGCAATGCTGCCGTAGATGAGATCACTTTGAGTTTCGAGAGTTCAGCACTCTCTGGCGAGAGCTTCCCGTGCGAGCAGGAGAAGCTGTCCGTATGAGTTCTTTCTTGAGGTTTAGCTTCAAGTGCGTTGAATTTCGGACTGAGACCCTGAGCCAGAGGCTGCTCTATAGTGCTGCATATTCTTCTGAAGAGACGTTCTGTCCTCTAGAATGAGACGCGGTCCGCGATGCGATTAGTGGTATACATTTGCCCATTCTTGAATCTATATGGAAAATGCGAGGGAAAGAGGGGAATTCTCCGATTCCACCGAGATTTTTTACCTTCAAAACTTTCGACAAATTTGCCGTCGTCACGAAGCGGTACTCAGCACCAGTTTCATACGGAAGCTGCCTGATTATTGCTTTGAAGTCCGTCAACAAGTTCTGTGCTCTCTCTGTGCACGAGGCTCGGATGGACTGGATCTCTTCCGCCTGAAAGTAGTCAAATACGACGGCGTGAGCGCAAAGATTGGCGGTTCGATCCGGTCCGGCTGAATTGTTAAGAACGTTCCCGACTGCTTCAGAGAAGCACGATGGTGACCGAGAGTCACGATTTCGCCTCTCTACCCACCATTTTCTTGGAGTCAATCGACTCCTGTTGAATGATTTTTTCGAGATAATTGTGCAGGGTGACATCCGAGAATGATTCGCTTCGCACGTCTTTCTCGATCGCCTTTCTCTCGTACACTAATAGGTAGGCTCCAGTAGAAGTGAATGTGTGGTCATCATTTTTAATTTTGTCAGCCAAATTCTTTTGAACTTGGCAGCGATTCCCTTTAAGCGGTTCGTCTCCGTTCACAATGTCCGCACACGAGCTCTTCGAATCGACCCCTGGATCTGAAATATATGTGCTGTGCGACTCAAATTCAGCTGCAAAACCCGACGGTGGGCAATTATCGACTTGTGAGCGTTGCCTTCCGAACTACCTTCGATCTCATCTGGGAGCGGGTCACTATCTGGCGGGTCATCATTGACCACTGATCCGTGGACAGGCTCCCCGTCTTCAGTCATGATGGAGCGTTCGGTGAGGCCGTTGCTGTCATTCGACTGCTCTTCGCTCCCACAACCATTTTTTTTCGAGGGGAGGACATTCTGCTCGCTCTCCTGATCGATCCCCGAGCTCAGGTCTGGCCGCCCTTTCATCGCGGAGACGTTTTCGTCGTTGAGTCGATACCAGAGACCGTCCTCACCCATTCTGACGTTGGCGATATAATGTCCTGAGTTCGCCGAGTGACCAACGTGGATCAATGCTGCACGGAGTTTGTATAACTTCTCGCCACTACATCCTGTAAGGTCGTCGTGGCTGAAGAATGTCTCCTTGAATAAATTTATTGGAAGCGTTCTCTCCTCAGAAGCTACGTCGTACCTTCGAGGAACGGGCCGAGATCCAGAAGGTCCGGAAAACGGAGTGCCGATTGTACTTTTTTCTTGGTTCCGCTCTTCGCATCGTAGCGGTATCGCATCAGCTAAATCAGATGGAGAAGGAGGTCTTGAGGAATCTTTTTCGGGGATTGGGGGCATCATCGCCAACGAATTCTGAGCACGGCTCAATTACCTGGAGGTTCAGAGTAGGCGGCATCCCTGTGAATTCCTCGTAAGTGACAGCTCCTTTCTTGCTGGCACATGTGCCACATGTGAAATCCCCCTCGATTCTCCGTTTCTGCAGAGAAACCCGCGTAAAAGTCATTTTCTTCGAGCGGAATGGCAACGATGATGGGTCTCCTCATTCCATTCGAATAATTTATATCCTTGCGCCGGATACGGGATCAAGGAACTGCTTCGCCCAAGACGCACCTGACCCAAAGCCTTTATACACTGACGTACATCACGGTGACCCCGGACGTTCAAAATCATATTGTAGAAATCCTGCGGACATCGTTTGACTGCTCCGCAGCTCTCGCATTCGATCACAGTCACTTGCTTTCCTCGATAAGCATCAGCGAGCTCGTTCGCTAAGCTCCCATCTCCATACAACCCTGCGGGTGGACTCTCTCTGATTTAGACTTGCGTTTTCGATTAGTGCATTGCAGGGGCGACTGCAGCGCCAATTCACCTCACTGCAGCTCTGCTTTTCACTACACTGGGCACGATGATGGTCACTGCTCGGTATCGAAATGCACTCACGAAGCTGCTCCAGGATCACATTGAATAGGAGGCTGAAACACTCCGAAGCATCTTGTTGATACTCCGCATCCAAGCCCAGGACTTCGATCAATGGTGTCGGATCAACGCTCCTCCTGCGGGAATAATTGTTCATTCGCCCGAAAAATGCCTGTCGCTAGGGGGGAGCGCGTTCGAGCAGCAGATCAGAAAAGGACTCACTTAATCGACTTCATCATTTGTGCGAATATTAACTGAAGGTGACCAACGATTGTTTCCGGAGAGTCGAAACCCAAGGAGCCCTCTGGAAAGGAAAAACTGAAGTTCGTCCTAACCCTAGTCACAGCGAAGGGTTCTCAAATATAATTAGGTCTACGAAGAACTCGAGCCGATCTCAGAGGACAGAACTAACGTTCTCCGCAGTCCAGCTCCCTATTCCACTTCAAAATGACGTCCCGAAATTTGACGTTGTGGAACCACACCTGAAAAAATACGAATATCTCGAATTTGAAGTTCGTTGCGGGGGCGGACATCCCATCGAGCTAAGAATCAGGATTCTTTCACCTGCAGGATACTATTCAAGTAGCAAGTTGCCCCGAGATTCCTCAATCCGACCGGTTCTGATAGATCACGAGTTGCAGCGGCCTGGACTGCCGTCTGGTCGCAAAGCTTCTCCATGGCATGATTGGCCAGAGAAGCGCCGCCTAGAGCCGAGAGGCATCGAGGGTTTCCGATGCAGTTCCGCCTGAAGGGTATGTTGAGTATATGAGTGAATTCCGCCCGGTGATACTCTGATCGCACGAGTTTTCGCTGCGATTTGGAAAGCATCTCTCCCGCTGGCACTGATTCATCAGTACGAGAAGACTCACTTGCATGAGTTCGCCACACAGTGCTCGAAACTCAATCTGTATGTCTGCTGCATTATCTGGTCGGTCACTACGGACTCGACATCGACCCCTTTTCCGATCCAAGATGTGGCCAATTGATCGAACTGCAACTAGATCCAGAATGGGTCTTCATCACGTCATCCGGTAGTATTGATAGGGTGCTATCAGAGGTGATGAGGTCCCTTTAGAGCAGATATTCCCGAGCTCGGGGTCGCGATTTCTCTTGTCGACGGAGGAATCCCGGAGGATCACGGAGGGCGCCCTGAGCCCGGGACGATTCAAGCCGTCCCAAGAAGCGACTTTTGCGAGTCACTGCTGCCTTCCGAGCGGCTGTTTGGGGTTGCCTGGAGGAGAGCTCGGGAATTTCTGGACTAGAAGAATTCATGTAGCACCTTCGCACTACTCACTTTCGAAGGCATGTCGGGCTCGGAACTTCGATTGTTTTGTAGAGACTAGAAGACGGAGAGATACTGTAGTAGTGTTGGAAGATATTGGTGTTCCGATGAGCACCTCATCTTGAGCCTCGGATCCCGATCATCAGCCATTACTCAGACGAATACATCGACGAGCCTGGGTCGAGCGTCGTATGCTACATTTCGCTCAGTTGATGATTCGGTGGAAATCAACGGCTATGATAGTAATTTCATGAACTGACGAGGTCTCGCAGCAATGGCATAGAATCGTGTCTCAATGGTTCCTAGATACCCGGTCAGAGTCAGCAATTGTTTTCTTGGCCCTCCGATCAGTCTTCAGGTATGTCTCCCGAAGACTATCTCAGATGACTGTCCGAGGTATTGCGAGCCGAACAACAAGATGACATCAAGAGCAGTGGCGGTTCCATGGTGGGTGGCATCAGCTGATTGTCCCTACCAGAAGTTTTCAATTCCCCCATGAGCCGCATGATAAAGCGGCGCCTCTCCCAAAATACATTGATCGCCCCCCATCAAAAAGAGTACTGGATCTGCCACTGATCAAGAGGGACTGCACGGATGGAGGATCCCTCATTAAGCCATCTTTGACGCAGAAATGTCAACATCAGACACCCTTCTAGTCGAACGCTTGGAGACTCACCCATGAACTTCATTCGGTAAGGGAGGAAGCTCTGCCGGCGTCAGAATCAAGAATCAAGTAAGTTTTGAATCGACTTTTGGAGGAGCAGCTCCGTGCTCCGGCAAGGGACGTTTTCTCTCAGTCAGAGCTGCTTCCGAAGAAAATCTTTCCCGATCACTAGCTGTACGAGTCAAGTCGAACGTTCGAATCGAATATTTAACTCATCGATTGTTCTTCGCGAGTGCCGCCAAAAAGGAGCACGCAGGGCTCCCTCTGCTTTCTGTGGTTGGGCTCTCTCAGACCGGGCTGTTTTGTTTATTTTCTTTTGTGTTGGTGCGCCCGCCAAGGAGGGCTTCTGAAAGGCTCGTCTGCTCATCTTCGCCCCCGCTCCGTCTGCGACTGCGACGCCGACGATTGCGACGACCCATCCCTTCGCTCGTATTTTGGCTGCAGAACGAAGAGTTCATCTTGCCCCCTTGAGCCTCAGGTCACGATGATGCCCAGAGCAGGGTGGTGTAGGTGAACGGAAATCCTCCTGAGGATCACGGCGGTATCTCTCTCAACTCTCAATGAGGCTCAGGATTGATGCTTATGATGATCTTTACCGAGAGTCCGCGCACAGCGGTTGAAGTTGCGACATAGAAAGACACGTCCTTCTCTGGCCTTTGGTCCGCTTCTTAGAGTTCGGTCTCTCGTATTTTGGAGATAAAAGCACTGATCCCGAATGAACATTGAACTTCCGCGTCTTTTTTTTCGTCCTGTGCAGCGAGGTCTCGACAACATGGCCATGAGCCACGGCGCCGATCGGGAATTCCCTCTTCAGCGAATTGACTCCGAAGGATAGTATGTGCATAGTGAAGACCACTTGAGTGTCGCTCAACGGGGAAGTGATGGAGAGTTGGAATAATTCTGTGTTCTGTGGAATGGGCCAAATTGGCAAATCATTGGACGGAGTGTCCTTCTTCCGGAGTACGCTTTGCGTCCCGATTTGCCGCGGAAAATCGGGTCAAATCGCTTCCTCTCGGCGGAAAACTTTTTCTCTCATTTCGCAACTCTAGCGATGGGGCATTCCTTGCTGCAGCCATGCTGGAGCACTCGATTCCGGTGCATGGGGAGAATTCCGTTTTCTCAACGGGATCAGGTTTGAACGTCATTCAAGAATCGTTTACGACTTATCGTTAGAATAGTGCCGAGCAGTCTTTTCTCGGCGCGCGAGGCGGCGTAGACGTGTCACTTCCCGAGCGGCTGCGTGGAGCCCGGAGGCGGAAGCCCGCTTGTCTGGGTCCGAGGGGTACGGACACGGACAAAGTCGAACAGCTCTCAATGCCGTTGCGCGCAAAACGAATACCGGCAAATGATCGCTCGAGGACTTCGGGATCGACCTCGACTCCCGCACAGCTTGCTCGGTACTGTGTCTATCGCTTGGGAACTGTGCTCTAGGCCCGCGCGGACTGTGGCGCGTAGCTAGCGCTTAGCCCCGACTAAGGACCCAAGCATCAACTTCGGATGTTCGAGCAATCGGATCGAATTCGATTTCGCTGACTAAGATACTGCTACATCATACAGTCTTATGATATGTTACAATCGTACGACACGACGTCATGACATATGTGACGACGTTGGAATAGAATCATATGACACAGTCACAGGTCATATGTATCATCACACTTTAGTTCCCCCGTCGGAACAGAACTTTTTGGATATGGGTATCGTCTGCGCACTTCAGGATCTCACGTCTCATGTCAGTCGTTGGTGGAGCGCCCATAACCAGGGAGCTATGCGACAGGAAGTTCGATTTGACGGCTGCACACCCCAGCGATTACGCCACCCCCCCGAAAACTCGTCGGAGAGTTTCTCAAAAATATCCGAAGGTGAGTCTGGAACCTCAGACTCAGCCTGAGTCGGTTCGGATCTCCGTGGTTATCATTGATGTTGAAATTATGTCGCGCGGGCAATCGTTTAGGAAAGGAAGCCTGGGCTCGCTCGAGTCTGACTGCGTCACAATTTCGAAATGGATTGGCGGCAAAGATCAGGGAGGGCCTGAAACATCCGTGAAGCTATCCGGTTTCTGAGAAAATCGATCGGATATCCGAATATCGATTTAGTTTCATGATTCAGCTGTTATGCCGAGCCTCTAGCGTCGACAGAGTCCTTCCCTTGTGAACGTGACGCCATCTTTTTCGGATGGAAGCTTGGGCTGATCGCCGTCTGCAGGCGACGACAGGGAGTTCTTTTAAAAAACGGGAGGAGCGCCGTAGACTGCAGACGCTGCGGCTCTGACTGTTGTTTGTGTGGTTTGTAATCATCGTGAGGGTCCGACGACGACGTCGTCGTACGATGTTTTCTTCACTGAGTCTTTGAGAAGGATCATCGATGGTGCTTTCGTATTTATTACTCGGAGAATCGCGGTGGTGAACCTACACTCATCGCCGCTGTCAGGAGACACTCCCCCTATCTCAATGCTTGCTGCGCAGCGATTTCGATATCTGTGCTGTACCCTTCTCCGGGCCTTGAAGCTCCGCATCTTCGGGAATTGAAGATTCCCCAGAGGTGCAGTACCCCTGAAGTCGCGCCTTCTCCTAACCTCGCTTGATACGCAGCTCGCAACGAGAAGCAGCTCGCTCCGGTTTCGATCGGGATATGACTCGCATGCACTTCCGCGGATACGAATTGCCCAGATGGACGCTTCGAAAGACGATCAGACTATCACAAGCTTGATACACGCGTACGGTCGCCAAACCCATCGGCTCTCAACTCATTCAAGTTGTCGTCGGAAGTGAATAGCTGAATCGACAGCCGCTACGCGCGATCATGTATTGCCTACAATGGCTGATTCCGGTCCTTTTCATTCCCAAACCGACGAACATCATCTTGCTGCAGAACCAGGTGGGATTATGGATACATTCCGTTCTTCGGTCCGAGGTTTCTTACGTATATCCCGACATGACTCCTATCTCCTCATATCGCAGAAGCACAGGGCGTAGATATCGGAGTTAAATC
Organism: Galendromus occidentalis; assembly: GCF_000255335.2. Lineage (NCBI taxonomy): Eukaryota > Metazoa > Arthropoda > Arachnida > Mesostigmata > Phytoseiidae > Galendromus > Galendromus occidentalis. Next base: position 197,049 of record NW_003805162.1, on the reverse strand, counting down.
CTCTCGAAAATTACCCATCCCAGAGCAGACATCTTCCTCACCTTTGCGCGAATTCTCGAAGGCATTTCTCTCGGAACTTTCCGATCAAAATTTCCCGGACTAGACGTCTCCTTCAACGTGTCGCGGTGGAGCTTCCCTTAGGGGAATATTTTTCCGCGTCGAAGCTCGGGATATTAACAAGTAGCATCTAGCCTCAGAGCGAAAGAAACTTTCATGCTCGATCCTCGCACATCGTTCCGAACGCATGAATAATGGGAGAAAATGAATCCTTCCAGGTGGTTCTCTTGATGCTCTACCTTGCTGGACTCTTCCTGGATAGGAAACCTTGCATCATCTGCTCGTTTATTTTCGTCACGGCAGTTCTGGTCATTTGTTATTCTGGCATAGGGAACTGTTTATTCTTCGGCTCTCTCAACTGCAATTCCGTATCATGCGAGTGCGTATGATCATCAAGCAAATCCTGAATTTTCGTTCGCCGGATGTTTAGTTACGCCGACGCTCTCGCTGGAGCCCATCAGAGTCACGGAGGACACACCTAAAAATCCGATGCTGCCTGAAAATCCGAAATGATCCCGATGCTGAGGCGTTTGTCGACGTTACACATCCCTTCGGGTGATGCAGCTCTTCCAGAGTCTCTTCCGGCATGGTTCTAAAATGTATCCGTTCTCTTTGGAGGAAATTCCTCTCGATACCAGCATACTCTTCGCGCGGTCTCTGATTGTGATGGAGACTGCGCGTTCGATCGTGTACAGCAGTATGTTGGGTTTGGATTGTTTGAATGAGCGATCATTCTCTGGATACAATGCGATTTATCGCCTGCAGCGTTCCCGCTAATCCTGATCATTTCTGTTCCAAGTGCCAGTGTCCAAGGCCCATTCTGAAATTGTAAGCGGGAGTCTTCTTCGGGGTTGTTAGAGTAGATGTCAGCATGTATAAAACATGTGTAAATAGACCTTACCTAGAAGGTTCGTATGAGATTCCGAGCTCTAAGGAACACTCTTCACGAAGAGAAGAGACTTCAGGGGGATGAAGATATAAGGGCTTCCGAGGGTTTCCTGAGTTATCTTTCGGAATATAGGAATCGCGATCGATGAAGAGATATTTTCCCGGTCTTCAGCAAGAAATAAAAACTTTACTAATATAATCCTAGATTCGGCATATCTTTATTTGTCATTGATTGACTGACTGATTCATTCATTGACTTAAGTTTCCCCGTTCTCTCTTGGAGACATCTCACGGGATTCTGGCAAGAGATAGAGTCTATACTCGACCATATTCCTAGGAAACTCCATGGCTAATTAGAGATCATGCCGAGCAAGTCGCTCGCGAAATCTTTAGGGGGGAGCTCGCGGAGGCTATCAAAACACTACTCACTCAAACTTGGAAGTGCATGAGAAGAGATGTATCATCATCAAACATAATAATTAGTATAATTCCGATCGAACCGCGGTCTGCTGGCCCCCGTCGGATCACCGAAGATCTATACAAATATGAAAGATCGTAAAGAGCTTCGAGCTCCTCATTGAAAGACGTGGCGGTATGATTGTGAGTAAGGTAGACTGTTCAGCTGAGACTGGCCTGTCTCGATTGGAATTAGAAACCTTCATCATCCGGAGGGTGATGTTCGGAGATTCTCTCCAACAGTACTCGATGTACTCTCGTCAGAGACAACAGCTTAGCGCCTCCCGCTGGGATCCCTCGACCCGATGAGACCCTTGCCTACGGTGGATAGCTCGAATGCTATCAGCGGATGTCGATTGAGAAAATGAGGAATTGAAAGACTCTCGAGCGTGCCTTCTTCACTACCGGAAACAGCATCCGCTAGGTCGAGGATACTAGATCAGTTATCTAGAACTTACTGAAGGTCAATCCGTCAAGCCGAATTTCCGCTTGGCTATATCTATGAGCAGTTTGCGCATATCGAGTTTGAATCCCTCATACCACTCGACAAGTGCGACTCTGCGTTCAATTTTCTCCTTCAAGCTCAGAGCCGCTTCCTGGCCCAAAATTCGCGGGAAATCCGTGATCCAGTTCTTGACATAGATGAAGGGCGCCTTGTGTTTCTTCAACAGCCGTAAAGCTGGATTCTGGGGTGGGAGGAATGATTTATCTCCCGCGAGAGCGCCAGATGAAGCCACCTTGCCTCGATGAAGCAATTAAATCGCTTTCTCTATGAGGACAAGACTGGGAATTTCAAATAACTGAATGTTACCTGACACAATCCCGGGGTCGTTTTGTCCTCCACTACCGGCACGGATCCGTACGCCATTGCTTCGTAGATTCGATAACATTCGGTGTTCATTCCCACAGGATTCAGGGTCAAATCCGACAGCGAGAGGGCGTATTGGTACATTTGGAGGCTCTGGCTCGTCTCGTTCGGCAGCCATTCTTCTCTCGGCTTCGTGAAACAAGCCTGTGGAACACGGAGATCCACTAGATTCAGTGATACCTATCATCACCATTCGAATCTCCCTCGAAATGGAAGCTAGGGGACAGAATCCGCGCAGAAGGTTTCATCGATCAAGATCCTACCTTATTCAATCCGTTCTGTCTTGAAATAATATCCATGAGAACTTTCCGAGAAGATTTGGGATAAACGGTTCCGAGGAAGTTGCATTTGTAAGGCCTCGAACTCTCGATATCCAACTTATGCGAGTCCAGAGGACCGAATCCGCGGTAGGTTGCGACACCTGCGTTGAGTTCCCTCTCAGTATGCCAACGGGCGCCCCGATCTCTGGACTAAATCTGTATCGTGGGATTCACTGAATCAAACTCACCGAGCGGCCACTGAAAGATTTCGTGATCATCAACTAGACCGGTGTCGTAAACGATGAAAGCCGCATCAATTTTGCCACCTGAAAGTACATATCATATTCGTTTTGATGTGCCCACTGCAGCCAAGTCTCCTGATTCGGGTGTACATCGGAAAGCTAATATCGGAGCCCGATCGTACGTGCGCGATATCAATCTTTTTGAACGAATACGAGCTCTTGCCTTTCGATCGCATGTAACGTGTAAGCCAACCATTCCGACATTGTTCATCGCCGAGGAGAATTACGATCGTATGTTGAAGACGAGGATAATTGTCAAGATAGTCCAACCAGGATCGAGCGAAAGAGATCTTGTCTTTGCTCCTCCCATTCAGCACCAGGATGAGATATTCCACCTGATTTCAAGCGTATGTGAGTGACTAAGCCGACGCATAGGAGCAGACCGCCCGTGCATCGGTCTCCAGGATTACTCACGTCACTCGGTGCGGTCTGTGGGATGATTCCCGGTCCGGTGCGATACTTGAAGCGAATATTTCCAATCTTCTTGGACCCGGATCGCAGTGCTCCATCCTCTCGCGTCTCCAGACGAGCCGCGAATATATGCTCCCACAGATAGTTGCCTTGGATCAGCAATTATCATGAATGACAGCATAGTTCGAGAGCTTTCCCGAGCAGATGGGGGCATACATCACCTACAAGATACTCACCAATCGCAGCTTTCCCCCAGATTTCCACCGTGTATTTTGCCGGACGGTTATCTTCGACTTGACGAGAGTACGAAGTGTGAGCGGGATCACCTCTCGCGGCGTTCACGCGCTCCGGCTCGAAATCCTCACCCCAGGGATTCCAATCATCATCGGAACGATCCACCGTAGATCGAAGATTAGCCTTGTCTAGATAACTCGATGCGGACTCTGAAAGGAACTCGTCGTCATGTATCGTAGGAGCATACAAGATATCACCGTGAACTCCAGAATGGGTTTCTCCGAAGATTTCAATGTGGCCGGTGAGGCTCGCGACACTATTGAAGTACTCACGATTTGGTATACTCCTGAGATTCCGATCTTCCCGGGTAAAGAGGAGGTAGCCGGAATAGCACGTGAAGCATATGTAAGCTCCCAAGAGCAGCAGCAGGACTCTCCGGAATAATATTGCCATATCGTACCCGATTGAGGGCGGACTCTCCTCAGCGTCATCAGCCGATTTCTGGTCGCCAATTCGAGATAACCGATCCGTCAGAGCTGCCGGATAGGACGTAGTTTCCTCCCCATTTCAGTCGAAGACAACGACGCAAATTTTCTTCGAAGCATAGCGGGCGCGAGGATTTCTCCCTCCTTGTCATATAGATCTCGAAGAGCTGAGAGTGAATCAAGCATCAGGACCCGCTCTTCTACACGACGGCGCAGCGCTCGTAAGGATTTTCCCCCCGAATCCGCTCAAAGAAAGCTCATTGGGGATATTTTATTTCCCATGGTGTCCAGCTCTGATCTGGAATCTACAGACTGCCGCTCATATCCGATAAGATCCTCAACCTACCGTAGGCTCTCTTGGTCGGTTCTCGGTACGGAACGTTCATTGCTCACGGAGAGCTTCCGCGTGAGCTCATGATCGATCAGCGCTCCCGGTAGCGGAACACATTTATGCGCGCATCCATCGATGTACTAAGAGCTCCCAGAATGAGAGAGTCCAGCATTTGATTCAGTGACTCTGTCGGAGAGCCTGCTACCGATGTGTACATTGGCAACCGTACTCCGTCGGCTAGTCACTAAAGCATGGACAAGTTGGACTGCTACTACGGAGCCCGTGTGCGCGGAGTCTTACCCGCCGGCGCCAAGAGACGCACGAAATAAGCAGTGTTAGCCTCCTCCCTTATGAGCTTTGAGGACCGAGAGCATTGAATGCACTACGATGATCGAGCATGAAATCGACTGACTGAGGAGTAGAACATATATTCTGGACCGTAGGTTCACGAGCTTCAGACCTCTACCCCCGAACTGCCCGCGTCAGAGCATGAGGCATGAGCTCCACATCGCATCAGTCTTTCGGTCCCAGGATATCATCAATAGTGGGTTCCACGAGCAATGAGCCCACCGATCCCACATATTCAGGAGTTCCCGACACGGGTCTCTAACAATCGTCGCATTTTCGGAACCCGACCCGACTCGCTGCTCCGGGGAACTTTGTATTTCCGCTCGTTCCTTTTCATCACCATATCACAGAAGACAAGGGGACGAGAGTAAGGCTTTTATTCGACGAGATTCCCGTATCTACAGGACTTGAAGATCGAGCCTGGAGCGAGGCTCCGCGGGACGATTACGAAATCTAAAATCAGCAGGACTCGAGTAGGTACAGACTTTGTGCGGCGGGAGCCCATCGAATGAACCTCGCGGATTTCACCGGCGATCATTAGAGTCGAATGTCCTTGAACCTGTTCTTTCCGTCATCATCTCCTTCAAGAAACAAAGTTCTGCATTCATCTGACACGGGCTCCGTGCAGAGCTCGAAGCAAATCATCGTTCCGCTGATCATCGCCCCGGCCTCGTCAGATATTCCTTCTTCACCGCTTCTCGCTCAGCTAGGGGCGGTAGAGCTGGATTTAACCCCTTCCTCATCCGATCCTTCCGAACGTGATCCTGCGGGAGGAAAGCTATCGTATTCGGGATCATTCTATCGGATGAGCGATTCCGCCAATCGCTGCCGATGCTCGTCTCACCCAAAATTTCTTGCAAACTTTATAGTTCTCGAAGTAGACATGGCATTTGTCCCGATCGTCACTGTTGCGAAACAAGCACTCCAGACTCAGCTCGCTCTCCTTGAAAGGGAACGAGAACTTTGGTTCTCCAACTCGAATCTCCGTGTGAACTCCACAGCTCGCAGCCTCATTCGTCAACTCACCTTGTGGCAAGGATTCCTTTCGGCTAGATTCCCTCCTGCAGACATCGCAGTCTGATCCCCAAAGGAAACGATCGCTCGGATCTCACCGTCCCAACATCCGATACGTACGGCACTTTTGCGCAGAACCACATCAGCAGAGTCGGAGAAATGACCCGTGCTGTCTCTCACTCGTCAGTCGGAGAGCAAGATCGCCAGCTGATGTTGACACCTGTGATCTCTGACTGGAAGCCTGTGACGAGCTCGCATCAGTCCAGTCCGAGGACGGATCGCATCTGGTTTGGTCGCAGGTGGATCCGCTTGAAGAATCGAGTCTTGATCCCGCCGAGCTAGATCCAACCACAGCCTTCAAGTGGAATCCGACTCGTCATACAGCTCATTGGATACGGTCCAGGACAACTGGGCGACAACCATCTGGGCAAATCGACCAACTGGGAAAAACCAACTGGGCAAATGAACCAATTGGGCAAGGTCCAACTGGGCAAAAACCAGCTGGGTAAAATCCAACTGGGCGAAAACAATCCGGGCAAATATGAACTGGGCAAATACCATTCGAGCAAAAACCGACTGGGCAGAAAGCTCGATTCCAATGGCATCCTCTTGGAGGAGAAATCGGGACATCATGAAGTGCCTTGATAGAGTTTATTCTCTGCAATTACCTAACTTATACCGATAACCGTATCGGTATATCACACCGTGAAGAAGGAGCTAGAGGAGCGTATGAATGTTCTCATCGGCCGCCACGTATTTACTTCTCTTCCTCGGAGCCGGATGGCCGGCTACGAATGCTTCAACTTGGGAGTCGCGACCTTTCCGAACTTTTTTGAGTCCCTCAACAAACTTCCACACTGACGGATGCTGCACCCCGGACTCGGTTTGCAGTCGGCGGTGGGTCGCTTCGGCATACTTGTTGGTCCATGACGATGCTGGAAGGACTCAGAGCGGGCCACGCATTTTTCAACAGGCTCAGCATTCTTGTGTACGATTCTTCGGAGCGCCCCATTTGGCCGCGACCGTCGATGATGAACATCGTACGAGGTCGTCGTACAATGTTTTTGTTACTGAGGAGAGGAGGCCTATCTGTCGAACAGGCCACAGTGCGGAACATTGAACTGAGATCAGACGACATGACGGTTGAGGATGTCCGATTGACAATCCTTCCGAGAAGCGCTATGCCGATGGTTGAGATTCTTTTGGGAAAGGATTTCCTGGATAGGGGAATGGTAACGGTCTACTGCGAGGGTCAGTCATGGATTCTGAGAAGGGGGCATTGAGCGAGATCTCCAAATTATCTCCGAAAAAGGAAGCGAGGATCCAACTTTCTTGAAGGCCACCGGAGAGGTGAAGTTACAGCCGCGATCGATTGCACTCATCGAAGCTCAGACCGGAGAAAAAGAAAATGAATTAGTCGTTTTGGAGGATGGACCGAATGAAGCGGCGGTTTGCCAAATGCAAGAGGGGAAGTTAGTGATTCCGGTGACGAACGTTGGTCAGGAAGAGGTCCCCATCAGAGCGGGATCCGTCGTGGCAAGAGGAACTCAGATGGGAGAACGGAGCGTCTTCGAGTATAAGGTGAACCGCATCGAGGTGGGCGCTTCAGATGAGCCGCTGGAGGTCACGCTCTCCGACATCACGATAGGGGAGAACGTTCCGCAGGCGTATCGACACCAGTTGCTGGAATTATTGAATCGGTAGCGGAGCGTAATCGCGAAATACATGAAGGAGCTCGGTAGAACAGAATTGATGGAGTTCGAGATAGAAGAAGTCACCGATAGTCATCCCGTGCGATGCAAGCCGTACCGATTGTCAGCGATGGAGAGGGAAGCTCTGAGCGAAATCCTACGCCAGATGAGAGAAGCTCGGATGATCGAAAGATGGCAGTCCTCGTATGCGAGTCCGGTTCTATCATCTATCGGAGCAGAAGGATCCGAGCGATCTGTGAGCGATTATTCTCAAGCTAATAAAACGAGCATTTTAGAGCTTGTTCATGAGGGAAGTTTTCGATGTTGTCGATAGTGTATGACAGGAAATAGCTCTCGCGGGACAGTGGTAGGAATAGCCGGCCAGTTTCCGACGGACTCCTTCCGTGTTTTCGGAAGTTCTTGTGAAAATTCAGACGCAGGTCTGAATGCCTGCGCGCGATCTCTGCGAAAGCATCACACGTCATGGTCATGGTCCATGAGGCGGGCGATCATGACCGAGGTGGAATTGTAAGCTCATAAATATCCTAAATCATCCCGTCCCTATCCCGACGCCCTCAATGTGAACCACGGATCCTCGCCCTATGCCATCAGCGATTCTAAGCACCCCGGAGACTGGAGATTGAGCTAAGAGCGGTGCGGATGAGCAAGTAGCATTTTTTTGAAGCTTCAGAGTTCCAGGAATCATTCACCAGAAACCCTCTCTATCGGAAGCGGATTTCATCTCTCGTCTTCTTTGAAATCATGAGGCACTGATGATCTGCGATTTTGAATGCCGTGCCTGCATACCGTATCATGCCGTGCCTGCGTACCGTATAATAGAGCCACCTAAGAACTTCTTCTTCTTTTTTTGGAGGTCCGTAACTTTTCAGAAAATCTACCGAATCGGACGTTTTTTTTTTGAAATTGTAGAGAATTGGATGGACGTTCCAATGAGCATGTCACTTTTGACATTTGAATACGTTTTGAGGGAGTTACAGCCGTCTCGATATCGCTTATTTTCGAAATTTCCGATGTCATTTTAAAACCCTCATAAGTCGGGACGAGGGTATCGCATGGGCTCTCACGAAGCCAAGACTGTGGCGGGAATCAACGAAAACAACAGAAGAGATCGAGCCCCGTGCCAGAAATTTGCGACCAATCACGAAGGAAATGAGTGCTGGGCGAGCAAAATGAGATGCTACCTGTGCAATGGTGAAAGTCATCTGGCCCGCTGCTGCAGAAACAGCGCGAGACCATTGAGATACGGACAGCGTAAGCAGAACAACAATTGGAGCGGTCGGGCGAGACCACGCAGCTTTCAGAGACGAGTGAATATGATACAGCAAGACGAAAACTGGACCGATGAAGAATCATCGGAGGAGCGATTCGAAATCAATGCCATCAGCATAGGCAGTCGTGGGCTAGAGTCGACTCCTCGGCTGAAAACAATTTGCAAAATCGACAACGGAGGAAAAGGACCACAACCCAGGGGCCGTTGGGAGGAAACTGTACAACTCGGTGAGGTGAACGTTGTGGTCAAAATTGACACGGGTGCGGAGGTATGTGTTATCCCGAAAGTTTCTATTCGACTCGATGATGGGATAGAACAGCAACCCAAAACCACGGGGGACGAGAACACGATTGGTATCGTATTTTGGGGATGATTATCCATCCGAAAGTGTAGTGGACTTGACGGTTCGCTTCCGTGACCGCTCAGCAAGTGAAAAATTCTTCATTGTCGACGCTCCTTTCGCCTCAACCCTCAGCGGCGATGCGTGCCAGTCTTTAGGGATGATTGCAAGACTTGCAGAAATCAAGACGCAGAGCGATAAGAGTTGGATTGACGAGTTCCCGAATGTCTTCAATGGGAAGGCGACATCAAGGGGTTCAATGTCATCTACAGCTGAAGGATTCGTACACGCGGTTGCAAACCCCGTACAGACCTATACCGCAAGCACAGGAAGAAGCTGTCAAGAACGAACTGGACCGCATGCTCATGAAAGGCGTCATTGCGGCGGTGTAAACACCAACCGAATTCGTTAGCAATATAGTGCCAGTGATGAAGCAAAATGGTAAGCTACGAATTTGTTTGGTATCCGATTCACCTTAATCGAGCTCTGAGGAGAAACTCCCACCCCATGAAGCGCTTGGAGCAAATCCAAGCGAAACTCGCCGGCGCGAAGTTCTTCACGGCTCTAGATGCGGATGAGGGATTTTGGCAACTATCTCTAGACCACAAGAGCTCATTGATATGCACATTTGCAACCCCGTGGGGCCGATTCCGATTTTTGAAAATGCCTTTCGGAATCCTAACTGCATCTGACGAATTCCAGAGGATGACGGACGAAATCTTCTGTGGCCAGG